>NC_090197.1:29527400-29777400 GCF_033026475.1 Channa argus
CCTTTTATTTCATTTCTTAAAATGTATATTAAACTAAAAAAATAATAGTGTGAAATGAAAATGAAACTTTACAGTTTATACTGAGCTCTTTATCCCATTATTATTGCTATTACCTCCTTTGATATATCGCATATTTGAATAAAAGAAAATTTTGACTTCCTGTTTGTACTTTCTCTCTCACTAATGTCACTGTTCATCAGAATAAGACACATGATGGATAAAAATCTGAGAACTTTCCAGCTCTCCTCCTTGACTCTGTCCCTGTTTACTTTTGTGTTTAATGTTTCAGCCTAAAGTGAAGGTGCACTAAGGGAACTGGATACTGACGATGCCGTGAGGTCGTTGGGGCCCACGTCCAGCACGCAGGTGCCTTTGTCGGTGCAGTGACGTCCCACCAGACTGTGAGCGTGGACGCGAGGAGGATCGCTGTGGGTCACCAGCTGGACCTCCACCCGGGCATGACCAGCGAAGTTGTTAATCTGAAACACAGGGATTAAACATTTCTTTAAAAAAAAAAACTGTGTCCAACAATTAACTGGTTTAATATGAGCAGACACCAATTTTTTCACACAAGTGTTTTACAGTAAGAGAAATAATTCCAAGTAAATTTGTACATATGAGTGTAATGGTTTAAAATATTTTTAAAGCGTTGCAAAGATCTGCAGCTCGATCGTCATGTGGGCAGCAGAGATGCTGAAGCCCAGTTTGACTGTGTAGTAAATTTGACCTGACATCTGTCCTTGTTATACTTTTCTTCAGGACAGGATCACTGTGAGGGGCCGTATGACTCTGCAGTACGTTGGCAGTGGTACTAGCAACATTTCTGCACCTGTGTGAAGTTTTATTTCTGCTTTGTTTCACCACTGACATTAACAGTTTTTATGCAGCAGAGACATTTAGCTAAATGAAAATGGCAATTCATTTAATTTACCTAAACAATCACCAAATTAAACACAAACTTGTCACTGTGGGTTTTACAATCTGTTTAATAATAATAATAATAATAATAATAATAATAATATAGTAATATGCAGCTCATGTCATCTAAGCAGTGCATGTGTCTAAATAAAATCGTTAATATGGCTGTTGATAAATTTAAAAAAACATTTAAAGTCTCACAAGAGAGTATTATGGGAAATGTAGGATTTCTGGAGCCACGCTAGCGACAAAGTCTCAATCAGGTCCACACTTTCCAGCTGCTTTACAGAAATGTACAAGTCCTGCTCCTTCTTTTATCATCCTGTGCAGCCCCACCTCAACAGTTTACCTCCCGCAGGGATTTTAAAAAAATAAAATAAAAAAAACATTTACAGCAGTTTTACACGAAGCACCTTTGAACCGTGTGGATGTTACCCACCTTCACGGTTGGGTACGTTCTTCTGTTCTTCTCGCTGGAGGCCCCCGGGAGCCCACCATGGGACGGACCCTCACACTCATAACGGAAACGAAAGCCCCTCTGCGAACACACAAATACACATTTCTTTACTCTGCAGTTGGTGTGTATCTGCACTATGTCTGTTAGATAACCGTCAGGCCTCAGTGAATAAAGTTGGTTTCTATTTTACTTCATTTACTTTTCCTTTTGGGTAAAGAAACATGAGCCATTTCTACACACACACACACAAACATTTTTATAAATTTCTTAACGCTCTTGATTCCTGTTTCCCAAGTGTGTTAAGTTACCGTATATTTTTGAAATATTTTCCCTACATTTCATCTTCATAATTATAGTTTTATTTACAAAAAATATACTGGGAACAACAACCAGTTTACATCTTAGCTACTTGATGTAATTCAGATGACACTCAATGCCAAATTAATTTAATACTGACAGTCTTGTGACAGGACCTTAAATCCTGGCATTTCCCTCAATCATTTAACTACTGTACTGTTTTAGCAATTACCCCTCTAAAATAAAGCAGTAGCTAACTTGCAAACAAAAAGCAACAAAAGGTCAAAACCATTGTTGATCTTAGACACTGACAACTAACACAGAAGAGCTTCCACTCTTTGAATCTTGATTTTCTCATTTAAAACAAAAACAAAAACCATTTCCTAAGTCTTGTATAAACTGAAAATATAACTGATTTGCATACGCGCAGTCAGAGGACTGTATTTGTCACCGTAGCCATGTGACCGGCAGCAGCAGAAACTCCCTGACTTCCTGCTAACTCGTCAGCTCGGTGCCATGTTGTTAAATGACTGTTGGGAAAACCCTGGATTTAAGGAAGTGACTGTTACAGTAACATGTGGATCAGTGTGAAGACGGGGAATCACCACTTACTGTGTTTATGTATTTAGGTAAACAGAGCTTTGTCTTGAAGGTCCAGTCTTTTACTGTATGTCATATAATACACCTGCACCTTGTTGCTGATTAGACATATTAGACTTCTGTTACACAAATGTTTCTATGTATAACAGTATAATAGTACTACTGCATAGCAGTTGAGATGCTTTTATGATAATAAACTATTTTGTACCATAGTATTAAACTGGATACTGTAACTATAGCTGCTCCTATAATTCTAATGTGTTCCCTTGTTTGCTTTAGCTTATTAAGGCTGCTGTTAAATCTCATTCAAACTCAAATGTGGACTGAACAACAAGACCATAACTGCCTGTGGAATGTCAGTCCAATTCTATGTAGACTTTGGTCAAATGAATTTGTGGCATAAAGGCAGAGCAGCAGTGCACCAACATGATTCTCTGTTAGGTATGTGATTTTAGCAAAACTTCATCAACTTGTCTGTTAAAAATATGCTCTTGCGAAAAAACAAAAACTCTTCTCCGGAGTTACAATTTAATTAATTGAGGACTGGAACTCTGCAAACTGGACTGGTTTGGATATGATATTGTAAGCATAAACATGGACATTTTGACAAATATGCAACTTATTTCAGTAGGTAAATAAAATACTTTTCTCACCTGTTTGGGCTCCTCAATGATTTGAATGTAAGGACCATGAGCTGAAACACAAATACAAGTTTAATTAATGACATGCACGGACTCCCTTACTATACCTGCTGAAATTCATCAATCACTATGACATGGTTTCGCAATTTCACTAGCCACTTTCAGTATTTCACCAGCTTTAGGAATTTTTAGATGCAGTAAAAAGGTAGAGCGAGGTGTTTTCCCTGTGAGTAGGTTCGAAATTGTAGCTGTAACTTCCCAGGTTCTGTACATTAACAGGTTGTGGACAGGACAAGGTCTGTTTCTCATAATAGGAGGACATTAGAAAATTCATTTTGGGGTTTCCAGGTACTGGACGGGTTTTCCCGTAACAGAGAAAGTCAAGAATCAAAAATGTTGGACACATTTGTCTGGTTCTGGTAAAAAGTCTAAAATGTCTCAGTCCATTCCACGTGTAAGAGAATATATTAAACATCAAGGCTTTAACTATCAGGATGTCCCTGTGGTTTTGAGGTTAAGACCAAGAACACCAATGTCAGTAGTTTATATAAAGTGCGGAGCTTTGTATTTGAAAGGTCTTTTGTTTGCCTGCACAGAAAAGGCAAAGAGTTTATAACGCACATTGTAGCTGTCAAGGTAAGGTTCAATAAATACTACACAAAGAAAGGCTAAAAGACATTCTAGGAAAGAAAAGGTACAGAAGCTTCGGCATACTCTAAAATGTGTGGGTTTCAGTACCAACCCGTTATTACATCACCTTTCCAGTCTGGCATCTGTAAAAATGCTCAGAATGAGAACCGAACTGGTTCTGTGTCAGTCAAAAAGGGCAAGTCAGAACATTTAGGAATTAAAGGATCCTGTACTGTTCAGTGTGGAGGGAAGGTTTGGGGTCTTCCAGTGAGACGACAATAACAAGTATAAAAGTCATTATTTAGGGCTCATCTAATGGAAGCAGATTCAGCAGAGCAGGCATTATATCCTGGGACTGGATATACTCATATTTTAGCTTAGCCTTTGTGCTCTTTAAAATTAATAAAAAAAGAACATTTAATAAAAGAAAAAGATGCTTAAAAAAACATGTAAGAAGTTTTTAAAAATCCTGCATGAAATGCTGCTGATGGACTTCTTTCTGTGTGAGATGGGCATTACATATTTAAATCTACCTGTGTCATACCACACTTCACTACACTGGAAAACTTAAGATGTCACTGTGAAGTCAACAGTCTGCGTACCTGTCTCAGGTATGTAAGGTTCTGTCTTTATGTCCACTGGAGGAATGTAGTCGAATGGCATCAAATTCAGCTAAAGAAGAAAAAAAAAAAAAAGATTGAGAGATTTACCTTTTACATTTATTCCACCTTAAAAATTAATACTCAGTAAATTAATGTCTTCATTGATTTCCACAAAGCCCCGAGAGCCATGAAAGCAGAAGGAAAGAAGCATTTTGATGTGGTTTGATTTTGTTTGTGGTGAAGGAATGATTAATGATCAATTATCAGAGGTACCACAATAACTAACTGATCACTGAGATTATCCAATAAATTCTTATATACAAAAAAAGAAAAAAAAAGAAAAGAAAATCTTGAATTTTTTTATTAAACAAAATCATCTCTTTGGGTTTTTCATATGTTGACATTTTTATATTTTTCACAAACTAAAAGAGTAAATTATCTAATAACAAAAGGTGAGCCCATTGTCACACGATACTCACACGTTATCTTTAGATTCATACATAGGAGGAAACTATATCTGCATGGGCTGAAATAAAAGGTCAACAAGATAGTGTGTTCAGAAAAAATTTGCTGTGCTTCAAAGGCATTTAAATGAGGGGAATCTAACACCATTACTGCTAATGTCTGTTTCTGTAAGTTCTATTATTTCTGAACCTTGTCACATGTTTAAGTTTTGTTCCTTGTCTCCAGCTTGTTTCAGGTTGTCTAAATTAAAACGTATATCTGAAAGTTTATGAAAATGTACAAAGAATTTGTTTTTCAGCTTAAATAAAATGTTTACACAGACATCAAAAATTAAGCTATGAAAAAAAACCTGCTCATGGATATATGAGTTCTGAGCCAAAGCAGGAAACACTAATGTTACACATGAAAATCATTCAATAACTTTCTGCATGAATTGGGAATTTTCCCCCCCTTGGTATCCATATCATTCTGATAAAATGGCTTTTAATAAAAATGAGCTTCTGATTGACATTTGATAACGATGTGAGATTAAATATAAGGATAATTATATTGACCGTGTGTGACAAACTTTTACATGATGCATCACAGTTTCATGAGCTCAAATTCAGTTTTGACAACAGTTCCTGTTGCCAATAATTGTAGCTAAAGGTTTTAACATAGATTTATTTTTCTAAACTGAAAAGAAGTAAATCAACTTCCTGCAGCTAATAAACATTAAAATTATCCTTTGTTCAAATATTAAATGAGCTTAACTTTAGAATATTAAACTGTAATTATGTGGTGCAGCATTGCAAACACATGTCGTAGCAAGTCCCTTTACTTCCTGCAGATCACTTCAGATGCTGACATGTCTTGCAGCATGTTCAAAATAGTCTCACCAATTTGTTTTTTTAAATTTCAACTTGTGTTTTTTTTTTTATTAATTCATGGAAGATTTTAAGATTGGCTTGCTGATCTGTTGTAGAAGTAAGACTCTTTTCACTGTCCCAGACTGCAGGACATTTGCAGATGCTAGTTGTATCCATTGTTTCCTCTGGCCCAAAGAATATTTGCACCCCATGGTTAACATCTAGTACATACTCAGGACATCCACACTTTAATTAATAGTAGTAAAAACTCCTTTTAACATCCATTTGCTGCAGTAGGTACTGACTGTACTCTGTACTGTGAAAATCTAAACGTTTATAAATATAGTAAATTAATTCAGACACATAACATTGGGGGGAATAGATTCAGAGGTGGCAGAAATACATTTTATTTGAGTATTGAGTTTTGTAAGTACTTTAATAAAAACACTACACTACAGTACAACCACCTCAATTAAACTATATTTCATTTACTTTACATAGCAGTGCTGCAGTAAGAAATTAGATTCTCTGAGTTAATGACAAGTATTTTAAATACTTAAGTACTTGATGCTGTTGATAACATGAATAAACAAGTTCATGTTTCAGAGCTTGCTAAGTTTAATTAGCAATTATAGATTTAATTAGAGATTGAAAGACAGAAGCATCTCAAAAACCTGATTTCTGACTAATCGCTTTGAAAAATCAACAACATTTATTTCTTCTATTCACTAACTGAAGCTTTAGTTAGTAGCAATGAAAAGGCAAATGTTAATGGAAAGAGAAACTACTTTGAATCTCTTTCCTCTATCCAAAACAATTCATCAGCATGTAGAATTAATTACACTCTGTTTTATCAACATACATTTATAAGAAATGTAAATGTAAAAAAGGACTCACCTCATTTTCGTAGACGGCAAACTGAGTTTCAGTCATCCTGCAGAAAAACACACAAACCATCAGTGTGTGTAGTGAATATTTTCTGACCTGAGTCACTTTAACACCCCCTGTGGAGCTGCTGAAAGCCCCGATCCGATGAGAATGAAGACAGAGATTCAGGAGGAAACAACAAATAAAAACAAATCTGCAGCAGTTTCACTTTCATATGACATCAATTGACGTTTTCTCTCAGTCTTCTTCTTTTCTTTAACATTTCCTTGCTCTGTCACTGTGTCTCTGTGTTAGCAAAAATGTACTCCCCTACCTCCTCCCTTCTTTTCCCCTCTCTCTGTTTTCAGTCACTTCCTGGAAGTGGCTGAGCTGAGGAAAACCCCCAGAATCCCAGACCAGCACTGAGGGGGGCTGGGCTACAACGGTGACGTCAGCACTGCTGCTGCTGCATTACTGTTTCCTACGAAGACAACCAGGAAACTAGCTCTTTTAAGAACTAGACCAAAAAGACGGAGACAAGAAAGAGAAGAAGAAAAATTAAAGAGAGAATGAGAAGACGCGCAATGAAGTGGACAGAGAAATAAAGAGTCATCTGTGTCAGTAATGTAAAAGCTTATACCAGGTAACCAGTCACAACAACAACCACCACCAGGTAACTACCACATCCCCATCACCATCCCCTGGTGTGTGTTCTGCAATCAAAGTTTTTTTCACTCTGTTATTATTTCTGACAAGAATTATTTCTAAAACGTTATGATTGAATTTTATTGCTGTATCAAAGGAAGTTGAAATAAGTGTGGTAGTGCTTTAAACCTTCACTGTTAAAAAAAATAAACAATAAAAACACGCAGCCACACGTCTGTTTGATTTAGGGAAAGATCGTAGTCTATGATCCATCACCAGGAGTGACTGTTAGCCTTGTCATAATTACTACAGTCACTAGATGTCACCACCATATCGAACACATCTATGCACCTACTGACAGAACAGTAGGTTCCCTACTGAACCTCGACTATGGACAGGACAACAGTGGAATTGGCTGTGCAAATTAATTTGCAGAAAGTTTTGGGTGCAGTGTCTAACATTCAGCCACCGAATACAGTAAAGAATAAAAGCTGCCCTTACCCATTTGTGAATATTGCAAAAATGTAAATAAAGTAGAATTACATAGAATATAAAGATATAGATAAGCCAGGTCATGCACACACAGCACCCATTTGCATTTTGTTCAAACATATACTTTGCATATCTAAAGCAACAGAATTGCTTAAGGAAATGCACTGGATTCGATGATATCTTTAAGATGTATTGCTGACAGTCTGACTGAGTGATTGCTGTGAGAAATAATTATAAAATATTAATCAAATATAAAACAGTTTGAAACAGCCTGAATCGCATCAGAGTGATGTAGGCACCTGCCACCAGAGGATCGAGTTAAACAAATCCTTGTGTTGTCTGCGTATGTAAGGATATATGGTAGATTTCCTGGGCAAACCCGAAATTAGTGAACTGAGAAAATATATTGTTTAATAAAACACTCACGCTCAGCTTGTAACAAACATTGTCAACAAGAAACAAGCAGAAAGCTAAAATGCAGCAGAATTAAAGCACAAACACGAATGAACCTCTTTAAGTAGACAAATACAGACTCAAACTGACCTGATGGTTCATATTCTGTCCTCGGAACTCTCTTGTCCTCCTCTCTCTGTTTTTTTGTCTTTTTGGTTTGTCACTTTCACTTCCTGTTGCTTCTCAGCTCTGGAACATGCCTCACAGCAGAATCTGACTCAAATTCGAGCTCAATCGTCTACTTTACCAGACTTCAACCACGTCCCTTGACAATGGGACAACCCCCCCTATTTAGGACAGCCAATCATATTACAGCAGAGGCAGTCTTTGTTAACATAAAGCCACAGCAGGTACAGTAAAGAGAGAGGCCGCCAAAACAGAGGAAACCCAAGGGGGAAATTTGTACCCTGGGTATTTCTGTGTCCTCTGGTGTCTGCAGGAATCCACAGAGGTGATTTTACTTTTGTATTTCTCTGAAACAGGACAGCAACAGTTTTCTATTAACCTGACTGATGAGATGTTTTATTCTAATATCCTCCTCTGCTTCAAACTTCCCTAGAACATCTTTCAACGAGAAGACCTAACTTTGATAAAGCCCTATTTAACCCTTTGTTTCAACAGATTTTCCCCCACATTTTATCTGATACATAATGAATATAAAAGTAATTCAGTAAAGCAATCTAAAATTAGACTCTGAATCAGCCTATACTAAATGAGCTGTGACAACAGCAGCCATTTCATACAGAAGCTGTGGTTTTGTAGAGTAACAGAATAATTTTTTAATTCTCAATTTAAAATTCAAAAAGTCAAAATTCTGTTTCATACCTGGACATTTATATCAGAGTGTGTAGATTTACTCTGTGCCGTTTATGGGGATTTTAAATATCCCCTGGCTTCGGGAAAGAAACTAATAAAAGCCTAACACACCTGGTTAACAATGATCATTTTTAAGATGTTTAAATTATATATTACATAAGGTAAACAGCTGCAGGTAACTTCCCTGTGAAATAAGCCCCAACTACACATTACAGAACAGGAGTTAGTTTCAGTCTGTTTCACCTCTAAGGTTACAAGTGATCAGACGTTGCACCTGTACATCACTGCAGTGAGGTGAGATGTTAAATCACTGCAGGTCAATCGAGACCACATTTTCAGGTTGTCATAAAGCCACAGTAGGTTCTGTTTACTATGTTCTACTATGTACTATGTTAATTTAAATGCTCCCTAACTTAGCTTATTGTGAAGAGGTGCTGTTGACTGAGCCTCAATCTTCTGACCAATCAGAGAATAACAATTTCTGCTTGATCAGACAATTCTGCAGCTTTTGTTTAGAATGTTCTGCAGCTTTTCATTTATTGTGAATTGATAATGACTGATAACTGAAGGTCTGTGCAGTGGAGAAGTGAGAGGAAGGACTGGGTGGAGCTTAGTGGATTGATACAGTTCCACACCAGTGCAGGGATGGTCAACTCCAGTCCTCTAAAGCCTAATCCTGCACTACCCACCGCTGATTACCTGCATCAGGTGTGTTCAGTCAATGAAAAGCTGGAAGATCAGGGTTGTGCTGGATCAGCTGGACAATAACAGGGCTCTAGTGCCGACTTGTGTATTCCTGCTTTAAGTTGCTCTTTTAAAAAGGGACCGTTCTGATTTCTTATAAATACTCTAGTTTTGTGAGAGTCTCTGGGCAAGACACTAAAGCCCCAACAGCCCATTCTCCTCCCCAGTTCTGCAATGCCGGTCCAAGCCCGGTAGAAATATGGGAGGGTTGCGTCAGGAAGGGCATCTGGCGTAAAAACTGTGCCAAATCAACACGCGGACAATGATCCGCTGTGGCAACCCTGAACTCACGGGATAAGCCGAAAGGACAAAAAAAAAAACTCTAGTCTTGTGTGAGACATCTGCAGGAGCTGTGACATGTCAGACACTCAAGCTCTCAGACAGGTTGTAAACAAACCGACAGATTTCCAGATTACACCTTACTAATACTGTAAAACTTCCCGATAGGTTGGACTTAAGGACATTCAGCTGGACAGTATGATAACATGAAATTACTAAACAATGTAAACCCTTAATTGGTTAGTTGCTAACTCTAAATTGGCTGTAGGTAGGTGTATATCTCTCTTGGTGGCCCCGACATTGACTGGAGACCTGTCCAGGGTGGGCCCTGCCTCTTTTATCTCTCAACCATGTCCAACACCCTGGGCCTCAGGTGAGCTGACTCAGGTGGTGTGTGGACACATTAAAGTTTATCATCCTCTCTACATTTTGCAACTCATGCAGTATCAGCCCCAGATTGTCTGTTCATCAAAGAAAGTACAGCAGAAGATCCGGCAGCAGCTGAGGCAGCTCAACCTGTCACAGTCAGTGATGGTTCACATCTACACTGCCATGCCAAGTCCATTCTGACCTGCTCCACCAGGACCAAAACGTCACGCTACAAGAACAGTTTCTTCCTGATTTCTGTTTTCCTCTTCGCAAGAGCCACTAACAGTCCAACAATCCACTTCTAATGCACCACATTAATGCGATAGATGTGTTGCTGCTCTTTACCCATTGCTCACTCGTTCTACTGTTTGAGTGTCAGTTTTACCGTTTCCTGCTGTTGCTGTCAGGACAGTACATTTCTGCTGATACAGCACTCTGTCCCAGACAGTGAAGGGTTCTAGAACAAATGTAATCTAATATGATGTGCATTGTGAGAAGCTAAAGAACAAGTGCAAACAAAGCAGAGGTCATGCACACTTTAACCTGACTTGTTCTTATGAAAATTCACTTCAGATGCTGTAAAAGGTGACAGGGCATTTATTTTGGAAAGAGACAATATTTCCTTATGACGAAACATGTCCCTCAGTGCAGCAGTGTAGGTCACTGAGCTCTGTGGGCCAGAGGAAATTCTTAAACCAAGTTCTGGATTCATGTCGGGGTTTATCAATCCCCTTAATTTACCTTTTCAAACATTATCAATAATGAAACACTAGCGGAAAACTTTCACACGTCAGAAAACACACAAATCAAACGCACCTCAGAGCTCCAGCCGTGTCTCAGTAGAAACACTGAAGATGAGGGATGATGATGATGAGGGCAATGAAGGCTGAACTCCTGTTCTTGTTCCTCTTTCCTCCAGGGATTTTCCTGCAGACACCACATAGTTAATCACTGCACACACAGCTCAGCGATGGATTCAGATCTAAATGCATCAGTGGGAATTTCCCTCCCTCCCTCTCTCCTCCTCCTTCTCGTGATTGTTTAGGGACAATCCTCAATTGCCAGTAAGACTTAAACAAACAACAGAGTGTTGCTTCTCTTTAGGGTTGGGCAACATAACGGTGTTTTTACAACATTTCTGTAGAAACAATATAAAAACAAACCCATTCAACATCTGTTTGACCATCATCTGCTGAATTAAACCAGCAAAGGAGCTGAAAACTAGAATCTGAAAATTTCCTTCACAGCCTCACGTATATGTTCATCAGCAATTAAAATCAGCATCAGGTCTGTGCTTCAGAGCCACTGTCTGCATCCATTTGTTCCAGCATTTTGTTCCTCTGACATACAAAGTCCTTCTGAACTACCGGAGTTTGTTACTGTTGCTGGTCAAACATCTGCATCGTCTAATTCTTGGGACGCTGACGTTACTACACTTTGTCTGATAGAACTTTCTTCAGTTCAAACAGCCATTTCCACATTGGGCTTAAAAAAGGGATTTGCAACTGAATAAACTAGGCACACTGAAATATTTGTTTTGTCTATATTGTCCTGATTCAGAGGGCAATTGACACACATCTCAGTTTTTGTGCACGAGCCAAAAACATACGTTTGGTTAAATAATCAAGCTACAAGATCAACATGACTGTGGCTGGGTTTTCCACATTTGACCCACTGATGGATTAAAAATTAAAATAGCTGGGTGATTAGTGTGTCCATCTTTAAAGCAGAAAAGGGCCAGCTTTGGTACTAATCAATAAAACTGTGTAACTTCATTTAATAACAATAATAATTTATGAATAAAATAAGCCCTAGGACTCAACCTCAGTTGAATTATTCAAAGTTATCATCAATTAAATTATTTAAGGTCAGCTAACTCTGCAGCGACAGGTAGAATGTCTTATTTTACAATACAAGTGGAATTATTTTAATAATAAATCACATCTTAACTGTGACCCAGGACCCAAGATCTACAACATTTCAAAAAAAGCTAATTATTGCATAAACTCCTGAAATCCTACAGTTACTCTGTTACACAATCTGATCAAACAGCACAAACTGTTTCCTTCACATTGTATCTCACTGTTTGTTTCACTTTGTTTTTTTCCGTTTTTTCAAGTCTGATTTAAGTTACATTTGCTGTCGTTGTTCACATTCAGGACGAAGACCAGTCAAACTTTAAAGTGGCCCAACAATCAGCTGCTAAACTACTTCAGCTTGATGTTAGTGCACATCTGAAAAAGCTAAACCATAGAATAACCGTCTAAATCCCGACCGTGGGAAACATTTTGTTCTTTTCTTAGTCTGTTAAGGTCGAATCACATGGTAGAAACACAGATTTTAAGCTACTTTACAGCCTGGCGTTCATATCCAACCTTGAGCAGGTGTGAAGGGTTAAAATCAAGTTTCAGTCTGAGTACCTGAGCTCAGTATGTGCGGTTCATCGAGTATTTGGTTAGTTTATCTCACTGGCACTGAATCAGCAGCAATTTATCTTCGATTATGCTAAAATAGTTAGAAAAAAAAAGGATAAAAGGTGAGTTTTACCTGTATGAAGCAGCCGCTTCGCCGTCAAACACAACAATCCCAAACTAGAAAGAAAAACGAACACAAGTAATAGCCACTTCCTGTTTAGGATTCCCAAAATAAAACACGGAATCGAGGCTGGTCATCCACTGTAACTGCAACTCCGGTTTTAAGTGTAATTGTTTAGTTCTACTTTTAGTCTATCAACTACCAGAAAATTAGTTTGGATTAAAAAAAATATCAAACACCGAAACGATTAATTAAAATTAATCCAACTTGTATTTTGACCCAAAATTTCGGATCTCAAGTAATTCCCATTTTACATTTTCAATGTGGCAAAAGGCAAGGTCTTATATTGTTGCTTTTATTATATATTTATTAATAAAACCATAACTAAGGATATTTGTATTTACATTTCGCTTTATTCTTTCCATTATTACAATGATATGTATGCAATTATATATGTATAAATGGAAAAGGAGGGAAGTACAGGACAATTACAGTAAGAAAATGAATGCCTTTATTTTGAAGTCAAACCCTCTCTACCGGAGTTACGTCCTGCCCTCCTCCACGAACCTGACGCAGCTCAGCTCCGTTGTCATGGTGACAGCAGTCTGTCAGTCAGCGTGGAAACCCCCGGAGCTGTAGGGGAATTCCGGAGCCACATGGCAAATACAGCCCGATGATTGGTGGAAAGATCGTCCCGCCCACTGGTCAGAATGAATTACGTGATGCAGAAAAATAGAGTCGTACAAAAAAATTTAAATTTAATTAAAACAAAAATAAAATAACTGCAAAACACTGTCAAAAAAACAATAAAACTAAATATATTTACATAATAAAGACAATAAACATAAAAACTGTAACAATAAAAAATTCAATAATAACAAATTTTATTTTTTTATTTTTTTGTCCTTTCGGCTTATCCCGTGAGTTCAGGGTTACCTGGGAGTATTTTCTTCCCACCTTAAAGTTGTATCTTTATTGTACATTTGTGTATGGTGATGGTCGTGTAAAAACTGACTTTCTATGTACCGTCAGAAATCTAAAACAAACATCAGTTACTGGTACAACCCCACAGCATTACAAGCTGTTACACGGGCACAGAAACCTGTTCCTGACATGTAATGTTTAATCATCTGAATCATTTGTTTCTTCCTGTAGCTACATGGAAGAATAAAATCTTATTGTTCCCATCAAAGCATTAGAGTGCACAGCCAAGAACAAATAGGCAAACAATAAATAAAACTAAAGTACTGTATTATTATTATTACTAATATATGCACAGTGATGGAGTGGTTAGCACTGCCACCTCACAGCTAGAAGGTCCCTGGCTCAGGTCCCTGACCAGCTGCAGCCTTTCTGTGTGGAGTTTGCATCTTCTTGTGTGGTTTCCTCCCACAGTCCAAAGACATGCATATTTAATGCATAGACTCTTAAAAGTACCTTGGTGTTCATCTAAAATATAAACTGGACTGGACAAATAACACAGACACCCTTCATAGGAGTGGACAGCACAGACTGTTTCTGCTGAGGCGACTAAGGTCTTTTGTAGTGCTAGGAGCAATACTGAAGACCCTCTTCAACTCTGGGGTGGCCTCAGCCATCTTTTATGGCATGGCGTAATGGTGCAGCAGCATCTCTACAGTATTATGAAAGAGACTGGATAAGTTAGGGGATGCCCCTTGAACTTGGTACAGGAGGTGTGAGAAAGAAGGATGGTAGACAATCTCTCATCATTGCTGGAAAACAACTCCAACTGGTTCTCTGTGTGTGTGTCTCCTTGCTGCCCCTGAGACAGACTGAAGACCTATTCAGGGTGGACCCCACCTCTGTTTTGGGGAACTTAACTGATTTAATATCATATACTCGTCTCTCAGATTTCAGGGCTCCTGTTTTTCCCGATTTAAAAAGAAGTCAGCTGGCTAAGGTACATTTTCCTATTGTGCCCTTCCTCTGAAATAACCTCCTTGCTGACATCAGCTTCACCTCTGTAGAGATCTTTAAATGCATTATGTTTTATGTTCAACTTATTTTACTGCAGGAAACCTGAGCCTAGATCCAGTTTCTGTCCAGGGGATCAGTTCCAGGCTCAGTGAATTTCTGTAGACTGCATCTTTAACTTCTCTCTCATGTCTCTCTTCTAGTTGTTAGATGTGACAATGACATGTATGTGTTCTGCCTCTTCTGTGTTTGTGTAGTCCATCCTGTTCCAGGTCTTTAGAGGACATGAAGTCCACTTCCCACCTGGCATTAATCTTTTGTAAAAAAATATGTTTACAATCTGTATCCTTGTCATTTTGTCCTTAATGTAAACCTGTTTCTCAGCTTACAGGACATGAGATTTCTGTCTGTCCTGGAAGAGGACTTCCTGCTCTGTCGCTCTTCCTGATGTTCCATCCAGAATTGTCAGGGAACTTTTTCGTTTATCTGATTGGAGGGTCCAAGGTCAGAGACTGTTACTGTTATGCAGACTGTAAAACCCGTGAGGCAAATTTGAGATTTTGTTATTTTACTTTATTTAATTTATATTCTTTTCAGCATTTTCTTCTTTTAAATAAGTAGACTGGTGTAAACAGATGCACACTAATCAAATTTTTATACTAATTTTTAGCAGCAACATAAAAGTTTAATCGACAGTGACTAAAATGGATTTTTCTCTGTTCACATTATTTTTACTAAAACTGAACTGTAGCAGAGGCTGCTTAAACGAAAGAACTGAAACTGCCAACTGATGGATGAGGAAAACAATCACTAACAAGAATTGGTACTTAATGATTGAAAACACACAAAAATACAAGAATGGTCCTTTAATAAATCTGAAGGCTGTAAATAATAAAGCTAAAGTCCTGAGGCACGTGTCCATTACATTATATATATATAAAAAAAAAACAAAATGCATACAAGCTCTTAACCCGGAAACAATACAGTGCACACCGCGGGGCCAAAAGTTTGTAGACAATAATCTGTTCCAGCAGAATAAATTTCCCCTTTAACCCTTTTAAGTCTAACAAAACAAGAAAGCACTATTTTGGTTCAACATGTGTCAATAAGAACCACAAGCCCAAATCTGTGAATCTCAGAAATCCACAATTTAGATTTTTAACAAATTATTCCAGCAACTGTTTTTTTAAGTAAACAATCTGGTTCCTGCTCCCCAGACATGAATATTTTGGGGTGTTTGTATAGTACATGAAATATTTGAAACCATGACAAAATAAAAAATATATTTTTAAAAAATGTACTTTTTAAAGGCAAATGATGATTATCAGAAACAGCACTTTAACAATAAAGCCACTATTTTTAAATGTACATGCACATCCACTCTATTATCCACTACTGTCTGATATTTTATGGACTTCTGATTAAACGTCCATAAGCTCTACAGAGATGTCACCAAGTGTCTTGTTTTGTCTGACATACAGTGCAAACATATTCAGTTTATATTCAAAAAAATCTAAAGATGGTTTGTGATGCCTTCAAAACAATGTTTATCTTTTAATCTCTGTTCTTTGAATTATTTTTTTAGACATTTCCCAGACTGAAAGTTAATCAAGCAATAAAGGGTAGGGAAAATGATAATAACAAAATGATATGAAGCAGAAATATATTTTAAGCTCTTTGGACTTAAAAATGTAGAGTTAAATCTAAATAATTCACAAATTCTTTCAGCTCCAAACCAAGAAAATCAGCACTACACTGAAGTTTGTGAATAAAGATGTCTGCATACTTTTGGCCACACAGCATGTTGCAGGCAAATGGTGAAAAGTTGTTTTGCTATTAAGGCTTAAACAGTAGATTCACTTCCTATCTCTTTATATTGATGCTAATATGTGCAGAAAGCAGCTGTCGGATTCATAAGAGAGCAGCTCACTGGTGAACTAGCCTGTTGTAAAAAGGATTAAACTTGAAGTCTCTCAGGTTTGTTTTAAATCTATCTAAACGTGAAATAGGTCTGTGAAGACAAAAAACAGCCAGTGCAAAGTAGACAGCTTAAGACTTTTCATTCACACCGCTGCTGTGCAAAAACTGCAAATGCTGGATTCTGTTCAAACAGTCCTGAAGAAATCCTGCAGACAGACAGGTAACAGACACAGGTAACAGATGGAACAGGTAACAGATGGAACAGGTAACAGATGGAACAGGTAACAGATGGAACAGGTAACAGATGGAACAGGTAACGGACAGACATAGATTGAGGTGAGTCTATGTGAAGATGAGGCCGGCCTCGGTGTAAACTTTAAAGACCTTCTCGATGGCATTGACGTATGCTGCCGTCCGCAGATCCAAACCCAGGTTGTACTTGTTGGCTGTTCGCATGATTTGCTGCGTGAGGGGGGAGAAGAGTAAGGCAAAAATCATGATAACATGAATTGAATACATAACCATTCTCATTACAATATATTTAATAAAAGGTCAGACAATGACTGAATATTTAAACCATTTAGTTCAGGACACTACAATAATTTTCAATGTCCATCCTGTGTTTTACTAAAGTATTACAATAATATATGTGTTAATAACTTGGTGCCTCTCTGTTAATGTGAATGAATGTACCATGCTAGAAGTGACAAATGTTTCCAGGTCACACCCAGTACGACTGCCATTGTGTCTTTTATGGAAAAGTGAGCAAAATGATGATTCAGAATAATAATCTCACTCATTACCTTTGACATGCATGTTTGTATTTTTCAGATTTTTTTCTCCCTTGCTTTCTCTGGTCCATGTTCTGTCTTGTGGACACATTCACAAACAGCAAGCATGTCCACTTCTCTCCAAGTCAAATGGGCTGAATGATTACAAGACTTAAGGCGTGTGATGCTAATCATACAGGAAACATTTTAAGATATAATAATCCAATTACTTATGATCCTTGCTGACAAATCTGCCTAGGTCATTTTCTTTTTATTTCTTAAGGTATTTCTTTTATTACTTTTGTCAGTTTAAGGTTATTTTAGAGACAATTTTGGGTTTCTTCTTCTTTGTGGTACCAATAATTTTTTCACATCCCTACTGTATCTATCTGAGCCAGGAACACCAAAGGATCCTCCAGGAGAAGCTGGAGACTTTACTGGGGAAAGGGATGACTCAAATGATCACCCTGCTTATTCTGCAATAGATAATAGATGTGTGTGTGTGTGTGTGTGGGTGTGTGTGTGTATTACCCTGGCAGAGCGCTCCATAGTATATGCCAGACCTGAGTGAACAATGTCCTTCTCAGATGCTCCCTGCAACCAAAACACACTGTTACAACACTAGAGAAGAGGGCATCAAATTAGTGGTACAGTAGAAGTAGTAGTAGTAATATGTATTTACTGACAGCGATCCTGGCCTGAAACTCAGAAGTGGGTATGACAGGAATAGAGCCTCCATGTTTCCCAAACTTCCTCTCTAAACTCTCCTGGACCGACACTGGAGATAAGAAAAGAGAAATATTAACAAGGTAGTGATGAAAGAAGCAGGAAAGTAGACAAACTGAATCGGTGTTAATGCCACTGAGAAGCAAAAAGTGGTCCTACTCACTGAGCAGGTGATAGTTAGAGTCTCGTTCATATTTGAAGGTGAGTCGACCATAACTGACGTGATTTAGATTCTTCAACCACTCAAAGTACGAAACCGTCACACCACCGGCATTCAGGTACATGTCCTGACACAGGAGAGGAGAAAACAGCAGAAGAAACAAGGAGAGGAATTGAAACTTTACAACAGATTACTTCACCATGAATTCTTTATCATAGACAAGATCAGAAGAACTCCACATACTGGGATCACCAGGATGTTTTTCTCCAAGAATATGCGATCTGCCTCAGGTGTAGTGGGACCATTTGCACCTTCTGCGATGATCTGAAACAGACTCCATGTCAGTTTAGTGTCGGCGATACAGCACCACAATCATGGGCAAACTGATTCACTGTTTACTTGATAATAATGTGTTTGTGTTACCTTTGCCTTGATCTTGTGTGCATTGCTTTTGGTTAGTTGCTTTTCACTAGCGGCAGGGATAAGTATGTCACAGTTGGCCTCCAGGATATTTCCTTTATAAGGTGTTGCATTTGGGAAACCCACAATGGTGCTGTTGGCCTGGAGACAAAACAACACACAAGTTTAGTTTTTCCGTCTATCACAAGTCCTGACCAGTTAATAGTCCTTTTAGGCCCAGTACGGACCAGTTTGTAATCCTCCAACTCTTTGGGGTCGATGCCATTGGGGTTCCAAATGCTTCCATCTAATTCTCCAACTCCGACACACTTTGCACCAAAACGATGAAGGTATCGCATGGAGTGGAGGCCTACGTTACCAAAACCCTGGAGACAAATACAAAGGCCAGACTTCTGAAATAGACGTTGAGATAGATGTTGTGATAATGAGTCTTACAGTAAAATGTCACAGACTTCGCACACATTTATGCTGCTGCACCTGAATATGAACAAAACTTAATTAAACTTAATTAAGTATTACCGAATCAAATGTTGCAGCTCTGCCTTGATTTATGAACACAAATTAAATAAAATAATAATAAAAAAAATCTGCTGCACACTCTTTAGGACTGAAAACACATTTGGACACTCAAATACTCCCATTAAGAGTCTTATTCTTTGTGTTTACAAACTGGGAGTTTGTGTTTGACACTGCTAATTATAGCTTAAGCTTGTCCACTGGGACATGAATGAAAGAAATATCCTGAGGATTCTGTGTTATGTCTACTGTAATATTTCTGCTAAACCTGATGGAAAAGTTGTTGCTTCAGATGAGTCACTGCTTGCTGTCGAGTCACCGCTTAAGATTTTGAGAATAATGGGATCCAGGAGGAGGGAGGGAGGATGGAAAGGGAGATGGAGGGACGAGGAGAAGTATGGTATACCGCTCATATGGTGAAAAGCTGTAGTCTTTTCTACAGAAGGCTCTGCTTAGATTTGGTCCTCTTTTTATCCATGCTTTATATTTTCCTTTTTCGAGTTAACGCTGAATAAAACAACAGGATGACACATGAAAACAAACTGGCCGATCAGTCACACGCACACTCGGGTGTAACAGTTTTCCTTTTAGACTAGTTTATTTCTCCACCTACTAAGCGAACTAACTGCTCTGTCACACAGCTATTTATTGTGAAAGACATACACTTACTATTTCAAGCATTTTCAAAATTCTCCACATTTCATATCTTGAAAACAGAACATTAAAATTCAAGCATTTTCAAGAATTTAAAGCACCCATATGAACCCTGTATTATATATAAATGGTTAAAGGAGAGAAGACTGGACATTTTAATTTGGGCTCTAGACTGGCCTATTAGGTTGTTTAAACAGATTTCTGATGATCAGTAGAATCAAAAAACAATTAAACTAATGCAACACATACTCAGTATTAGTTTAAAAGTTGCTAAACTGATAATAAGTTTCATTTTAAAATCCTCTTCAGGACTTTTCACTCTTCTGTTAATTTGTTGCATTGTACCTGGATGACGAAGGTCTTGCCCTGGAAGCCGGGATTCATCCCCAGTTGGCTCATGTAGGCTGCGTCATTAATGAAGTTCTCAATGCCGTGGAAGACTCCTCGGCCGGTGGCAGAGATCCGACCATGGATACCTCCCTGGCTGATGGGCTTTCCAGTGACACAGGCGTAAGCATTGATGTCCTGAATATGGAAAAAGAAAAAGATAAACCTGAGACAGAGGTAAAAACTTAAAAGAGTGGAGGTTTCTGACACAAGCAAAACAAAAACAAAAGGTTTCAGGTGTAACAGTGAGTCCACTGTAAATCTGCCAACATGAACATATGCAAGTTCTGTCAAAAGCTTGGTAAGTAGGAGCACTCATCAAGTCAAATCCCAAAGGTACTTGGTATGAACCAAGGTTGATGAAACTTGTTCTACGCTGCTTCATCTCCAAGTTTTGACTTGCTCTAAATGTTACCTGAAGATGGAGTGATTGCTGTCCCTCTGCTAAGTGTCACTCAACGTGACAGTCACAGAATCACACAGTGTTTAAAGTGTGATTCACCGTGAGCCTAACAAATCCAGTGTTTTACCCATTTGGAACTGGATCCAAAACAAAACCAGCTATTGCAACACATTCCTATTCCTCCTTACTTCTCGTGTCACCTTTATAATCCAACATTTGTTCTCAGGTTTGTTAGCAAATCCAGAGTTGAAATCCAGAGACTTACGTATTGTCCCATGGTGGTGGCAAAGGTGTCAGCAATCCACGACATTTCCCTCTCCCCTGTGCTCATGTCCGGAGCAGGAACATCAATACCAGGCCCTGCAGAAACATCAGGAGGACAACAACAACATCAGGTTTCTTAAAGTATGATGAGAGTATGTGTCTTGCACAGATGTAATTTAATGCAACAGGGGAAATAAATAGATTTTTTTGTGTTGTTTCTTCACAAATAATCATTTAACCAATGAAACCTATTAGCTTTAGTGAAGGAATGAAGCATTCTCACTATCGCATTCACTCACCGATGAAGCCTTTCTTGGCGAGCTCGATAGTAAACCTTCTGGTGATTTTCTCTAACTCATTATCCTAAAACAAGTTGAAACCAAAGATTAGCTGTTGTTAGAACCCCCTGCAAAAACAAACATGATTTACTGGTGCTATAAACTAACAAGATACATGTTACTCAGTCAGCTTTAGTGCTGTTTTGTTTTCAGACACAGCAGCTGCTTCCCTATGTTTCCCTAAGTCTTTACTAGACCATTACTTTTATTACCGCTATTTTTATTTCAACGCTTGAATTGCTCAATCGTGCAACTAAAATGTCTTTAACAAGTGGAAGCAAATCTTTGGTGCAGTTTTTTTGGAGATGTAAAAAAGCTTTGTGTTTAAAAGATCAGAGTGAAACTAGAAGTACCTACATCTTTCAATTAAAGTACCAGTGCAACAGTGTGAAAATACGTCAGTCGTGGATGATTTTATGGATTACTGAACTGGCCATGACCCAAGAAGTCAGAGGGCACCTGAAGCGCAGTTTGTGTATGACATGACTGTTAATATCTCTTGTTGGAAAGCCAGTGAAAGAACTACAAATAAATGTAAAAGGGAGGAACAGCCATACAAACTTAAAAGGTGAAAAACGGCTACAAAAAGTATGAAAATGACCACAGATTCTCTTTATCACAGAGAACATATAAATAAACATATAAATGCTAAACATCTAAAGATAGAGAGGATAAATGAAAGAAACGAAGAGCAACCACATGGAAGCAGAAAATTATATATAGTTACATCATGAATATAAAACGACGAGACAACTAAAATAGATTCAGTATAGCCAGATGATAAGGAAAAACAAGGAGACACTAAACCATGATATACATTCATTAGCCATTGTAAACCTGTACAATCCAATACAGCAGCTCTGCTATGCATTCTACTTTTACAATGTTCAGTTGAAAGTTGAAATGGTCAGAGAGGTGATAATTCCACACTGTGTTTATTATTGGGTTTATAAAGACTGAAAAAGCTGCAGACAACTTGTGATATGACACTGAACTGATTTAACATTTGCTGTTAATTTGGACAGAATTCCCTCAGGTCAGTGGGAAGCTATATGAGAGCTTCGCTAAAGGGAAACTGAAAAAGCGAAGCTCACTAACCACTGAGAAAAAGCTGATGACTCATCATGTAAGACAGAGAGAATCCCAGTGTCTCTCTGCCAGCTAATGGCTCAGCATTCCCTGTCAATTCTGACTGTTATCACCAATAAAAGTAAAATCCTCCTGTTCCCTTGGGACCACAGCTCCGATGATTTCACAGTGGCAACACATCACAAGTGGCTTTCCGGTAAACAATGACAGAAAACAACTGGTTTAATACATATCACTGAAGCTTTTATCAGTCATGTTATCTCCTGCTACCTACTGTTTTTACTCAGAAATCAGCTGATTTTACTTTTCCACTGGGTTAAACTCATCACCTTCAAATGTCTCAAAACAGACACCACAGTTTATCCTGCTGCAAGGCAGGTCAGGGTGCTTCAGAAATAACCTTTAACGATTCTCTTGTAAAATACAAACCCTGAGCTGCTGAGCCCCATGTAAAGGACAAAAGAAATGGGCAGATCTGAGGGGCAGCGTGAAGCAGCAGAGGAGCATCGAAGTTGAGTCACAGGTTTCAATGGCTCAGTCTGTAATATGGGGGTGTGAGTGGATCAGAAAACACAGAGATGCTGACAGGAGGCTCACTCAGCACACAGCGTGTACAGCAGCAGGTCCTGGGACCTGAGGGGGCCGGCCCCTGTGATGAGTATTTCTGGTTCCCAGCAGGTCTAAACAAAGTTGGTAGTAGAACTTGTGTTTAGTCTGTTCAGGTTCTGTTCAGACATTTAATCCAGATATACCATAAAAAGATACTGGTCAAATAGTTACAGTGTTTTTTAGTGTAAGTGTCTGTGCAGGATCACCACAGTGTCTTCATATGTGGAGTTAAATATTACTGAAAACAACAGAAAAAATTCTAACTTATAACCCAGGAACATTCCGCATGTATCTGGTGAGACAACACATGGAGAAAAAAGCTAAAATATCATCACATTTATAAAACCCACACATGACATAAAATACATGGACAGATACTGAACACATGATATTATTACATGATCAGAGAGTACACAAGGCTATATCACTGTACTGACAGAAAACTTTTTGATTTAAAGTAATTTCTGCTGGATGAAAATCGCCTGTTCCACTCTGTCACTGGCACATGTTGATTAGTCTTGTTAATAAAAGCAGGCAGAGGCTGTGTGTGAGCTTACAGAATAATTCTTTGGGCTGATCTTCACTCCAGCTTTGGCACCACCAAATGGCACATCTGTAAAGAATTTACTTTATCTGAGTAAACAGCATTTCTACCGCACAACATAAACCACAGGACTCATTTTAGTGTGCATGTGTACACTCACCAACGACGGCACATTTGTATGTCATGAGGGAGGCCAGGGCTTTCACCTCATCTACAGAAACATCATTGCTGTAACGGATTCCTGAAATAAAATTTTACATTTGTTACGGTTCTGAAAAAACTGACACCTTGTAAACTTAGTGAAGCGTCCTTAGTTACTGTGACATTGGGTAAATGTTAACACAATGGCAAAAATGAATAACTACATCTCTTATAAAGACAATGTGCATTTTGACAGTTTAGATCTTGGAGTTTTAATTATGTATATTTGTATTCTGCATGACTTAGCCTGCTCATTTGTTGTTCAGTATGTTGTCCCTTCATCTTTTATTGGTTTGATGGTAGTTTTCAGTGTCACCTAGCCCCAGCTTGTTCCTCACGTGTTACATACATTTATGTCACGCCGCTAATGTTTCAGATAGCCCAGAAATTAGTACATGGTGACCATTTCTAAATTCTGGTTGAGAAAATAATAATGTCTTTACCTGAAATTATTGTTTAAATAGGGGAAATTTTTCACTAAAAATAACATAAACAAAGTTTGCTCCATAACTTTCTGCAGTATATCATAATGTGCATTTCTTTGTTGCAATCATTATTTTCTGTCAATATCTTTTTATTTGTAAAGAGAACTGAATTAAAAATTTTCCTGGACTAAAACAGATTATGTTTGATGATTCTGTGAGAATTCACCAAACACTGTAACTTCAAAATTTGGGTTAGTGTTGTTAACAATAGATTTCCAAGGTATCTGGAGAGTTGCTGAATGTGTGTAGAACATGAGAGGAACAAGCTTAGGCTGGAGAATAAACTGATTGATTGATTGATTGATTGATTGATTGATTGATTGATTGATTGATTGATTGAGAGGGGACATGTAATTCTGGTTTACAATTGATACAGAATCAAGAAACATGAGGTTGTGCATGAATCCATTCGGCTGTGCAACATCTGGAATTGTATATATTCTTACTCCTCTAATTGGCCAGTGAAAATTAAAGCCTGTTCCCTCTGCTGCTGAAATGAGCTGCTGGCATTTGTCTGAGCGAAAAAAAACAAAAGACGATAAGTGGAAAGAGTTCTGCCTACTTCAAATTAGCCTGGATTTGAGCCAACAGATGCAGAGTAAACATAGGTTGCTGCTGGAAAACAGCTCAAAATGGCTGCAGCTTAGAGAGAAAAAAAAGAACGAAAGAGCGGGAGTTCTGTTATTGAGACAAGATGATGGACGAGGAGAAAAGTAAAAAAGTGAGGAAGATAAAAGTGAGGCGATGGCAGGGAAGTAAATAAAGAGAGACGAGTTGAAGGAAGCAGACAGACGTGTTTTTCTGCAGCAACAGAGACTCATTCTGGGTGTGAGTCATTTAAAAGTAAAACAAACAGTTTCCATTCAGTTTGTCCTCAGTAAAAATGTATTACTGCTAAACTGTAACAACCACACCTTTGACCTCTTCCACCAGGTCTTATCAAATGCATCTGGGTTAGCAGGAAAGATGAATCCAAAATCCAAAACAAGTTTTAACTGATTCTCCACAACAACTCTCCTTTTAAAACCTTTTTTTTTTAAATCACAAAAATAAAAATACAAATCCTGAGACATTTACATTAGCAAGTCTATTTGTACTTTAATTGAGTATTTCTTCATGCAAGTTTAAATATTTCTAGTAGAGCTGACATGAACGAGATTCGCCTGTAAAAAAGACTTAATCATTGAGTTTTTCATGCAAAAACTAAATATTTTCTCATTCCAGCTCCTCTAATATGAGATATCAGATGATTGACTGTTTTTTTAAAAATCACTAATATATTAAAAGGTTTGGACTAAATAACCACTTTGAAGATGTCTGTCTTCAACAACAAAGAGGGACATTGAAATAAAAAAAAAAATTCATCCTTGACAAAAATATTCACTAAAACCAAACGGAATATCTCCTGCCATATGGAATAAAACTACAACCAAAGCACAAAGAACAGCAAACATACTAAGTTCATTCTCACTGCTGCACAACATGAACAACATCAACATTAGTCACCTGATGGACCTACAACACTAAAATCATTACTGCACCATGACACTTTACAACCCAACACCCATTTCCTCAACCGCAATCATGGGATGTTTCCACAAACCCTTCAAGATGCTGCTTGGGGCCTTAAATTTCAAAGATTTGTCAGCAGAAATATGAGATGAGTTGATCTGATTATAAGTTGAAAGTTTTTCTGCAGGAAAAGGTTACTTTAGGGAGAGATGGGGCCCCAGGTCAAACACATACAACGGTGGCTGTAACTGATCTGTGATAAAAAGGGAAAAGGTACCAGCAAGCCATGTTCCAGTAGCTGGGGTAGTTGTAATAGTGCGGATATACTATTACACCTTCAACCTGAAGTGTGTACATAGGTAATGGTGTTATCAGTCTAGAGAATGAACGAAAGAAACTGGTGGCATGAGGTCGAGAGCCAGAGGAAAGGGGTTGAAAGACTTCCATGTCTGGGATGAGAGGGGTCGACTGTGACCCTGTCTGCCTGTTTCCATGTCCTGGAGATGTACAGCTGCTGGAGAGATGGGAGGCTGCAGCCAATCACCTTCTCAATAGAGTGGATTCAGGGCAATGGATCTGCAATTGATGAGTCTTGTGATCCTTGCCTTTTTAGGGGATGGTACGATGGCTGTGGTCTTAAAGAAGGCTGGCACATGGCAGGTCTCCAGTGAGGTGTTATAAATGTGAAAATGAGGGGGAGACAAGATTCCGATCTGTGCATTTCTGTGGGTTCAACCATTCAAACAGTCTATTCAGATCTCCCTCTTTAAGACTGGTGTGAGTGGCAGATGGGAGGGGAACACTGAGGTGTAAAGCTGTGTGGGTGATCTAGATGTGGCAGTGGGGTGTGCTGCTGCTGATCAATGCCTGGTGGGGGGTATCTGGTCTGTCCCATTGTCTTAAAAAGCGGCAGTAGAATTCATTCAGGCTGTTTGCCAGTTGTTCAGAGTGAAGCCTGTAGTTGGCGATTGCCTTAAACTCTTTCCACAGAGACAGAGTTGTTGCCTGAGAATTGTTGTTGTCATTCTCCCACCATGCACTCATTTAGCTCTGCTCACCTCCTTGCTAAATCTTTACTTAACCTCTCTGTATTTATCTTTGTTTCCACTTCTGAATGCAGCCTCTTTCTGTGACCTCTGCTGTCTGAGGTTAGCTGCGAACCAAGGTTTGTCATTGTTATAACTCACCCTGATGCGTGATGCAATGTCCTCACAGACGTTAATGTAGGACGTCACAATGTCCACGTACTTATCCAGTATGTTAGTGGCAGACCTAAAAACATCCTTGAAACTCTCCTGAAGTTCCCCCACACTTCACTAGTCCGCTTCTTTAATGTCCTCACAGCAGGTTTGCAGAGTTTTAATTTCTGCCTCTATGCCGAAATCAATGTGGTCGGACTGGCCCAGTGCAGCGTGAGGAACAGCATGATAAGCACTGCTGATGGTGCTGTAGCAGTGGCCTAGGACGTTCGCTTCTCTGGATGGGCACTTGATAAACTGCTTGTATTGATGAAGGCCTCCAGGTCCTGGCAACAGTGCAGAGACAGTACAGAAACATCTCTGCACCAGCCACAGTTGATATAGAAACAGATTCCACCTCCCTTTCCTTTGTGGGATAGCCTGTGTGTCTATCCGCTCTGGAAAGTTACATTTACATTTAGTCATTTATCAGACGCTTTTATCCAAAGCGACTTACACGTGAGGTACAAGGCAGCAAAAATCCAAGTCAAGGAGAAAAAAGTGTTTACATTTCACGAGATGCAAAGTTTTGTTGTTGTTGTTTTTAAAAATAGTTTTAAGTCCATAGGAAAATGTGGAAGAGTTCTGTTTTTAAGCTGTTTTTTTAATATTGGGAGTGAGTTTGCTGAGCGAGCAGAGTTTGGTAGCACGTTCCACCATCGTGGGATCACTGCGCTGAAGAGTTTTGCTTGATATCTTCTGTGCGGTGCTGCGACCACCAGAGGTCGTTTGTTGGCAGACCGCAGCGGACCGTAAGGATTGTAGATCTGAATGAGGGAGTTGAGGTAAGCAGGTGCTGTTGTGGTGATCAGCCTGTAGGTGAAAGACAGAGCTTTGAACCCGGTGCGAGCAGCTACAGGAAGCTTGTGTTGAGATTCCGCCCCCAGCTGTAGCGCAGAGTCCGGTATAAAATCACACAGCCACGATTCCATGAAGCACAAAACACAGGATATAGAAAAGTCTCTGTTATTGATAAGCAGCATGGTCAACTCATCCATTTTGTTGCAGAGTGAGAACATGCTGGAGAGGAATATACTGTGCTGGCCGTGACGCACAAGCACAGCTTAGCGTGTTATCTTCTGAGGGGCCTCACTTTGTTATGCACCTCCTTGATCCAAATAGTGAGTGAATCCACAGTAGAAGCCAAAAAATTGGAAAAAAGTCCTAAGGGGTATTCATGAGCTCTTCCCTCGAGTAAGAAGTAGCAGAAGTGTGGCAGGGACCTGAATTAAAACTGTTGAAACTATTCCTCAATTAATCAATCATACACATTAGTCACCAAATGACATCTTTTTAGAAGTACAAATTTACAATATTAAAAATCAAAAATTTAAAGTATTAACAATTGACACACACTGCTGATTCTAAACGTTGGTCAGCTACATCTTAATTGCTTTAATTTTTGTTATTGGGATTTGTCTATAGCTGAGTAAACGTTCCCTCTGCGAATGTGTTTCTTAAAAATTCAGTCACAATTATACATTTTTTTGGAAATCATTCAGACATTATTTAAAGCTACAAAAAACCCAATGTATTTCCAAAACCCAACCAATTTCTACAAAATGTATATAAAAAGAGCGAATGCAATGATTTCCATAGATTTTAAAACCTATTTCTAGTTGCACAATCATAAAATATTTGCTGCTTTTGAATTTCATGCCAGAAAATTTTGAGACAGAGACAATCACTGCATTCTCTTTTTATTTCAGTGTCCCAAACTTTATAGAAACAGGTTTCTACCAAATACAAAATATTTAGGAAATTAAAGAGACAGTTGTTATGATCTTATAGGATACTTTTTAGTTCATTTAAATTTGAGAAACAGTTGTGGCCCGTTCTTCTTTCTTACTTGCGTGCCTCATAATTAAGTTTCTGCAGAAATCAAAAACCAGGTGTTGTCCAGTTTAAAACATGTAAAGATTCAATGAGATAACCAATTCAAAAACTTGATTTCTGATAGTTACTGTAAAAATCATAAACATTTATTTCTTCTATTCACTAAATAACCCTTTGGTTAATAGCAATAAAATGGTGCATTTACCAATGCAGGTAAAGCTGGAGCTGATTTTAACACTTGATGATAAAAGTGATAAAATCACAGAAGATACCAGTGTTAAAAGTGTTAAAAATGCTTCATCCAGAATAAAACACAACTGGATATTATTTCATTCGATTCTGGTTTAACAATCTGCAAAGTTACTAAACTGGAGGAAAGGTTACATAAAATGGAAATATTTAAGTAAAGTCCATGTACCTAAAAGCTTTTACTTGAAACAGTAGTAGAGTAAAAGTACCTATTTACATTCTCCTTAGGTTATGACATGCCCTGTGATGGACTCACCTCCCTTGCAGGGCGTCCTGTGCTGGCTGTGCTGAGCCCGGTAGCCCTCTATCACCTCCCACTCCCCGTTGTCTCTTTTGATGGGGAAGCAGACGCTCAGGACATGGTTACACGGTTTAATGATCCGCAGGATCCCGCGGACCTTATTCCTCTTCTGCTCGGGGCTCTCCCGGGTCTTCAGGTCCTCCACTAGCTTGTCCTCCACGATAGCGGCGCCTCGGTCGAAGAAGCCCTCCACCATGGTGAAGAAGTTGGGGTCGTCCTCCCGGTCCACGGCCTGGCTGTAGCCGCGGTACCGCAACATGGACGCGGAGGCCAGGAGCGTCGAGTCAGCGGCGGAGCACCCAGAAGCCAGGACGCTGCCCGCTCCCCGGGTGAGTAGCTCGCCAATGTATCGGTACATTTGTTTAACTCAGTGAAGTTTACCGTCAGCTAAAGCAAGCTATGAGAACCGGGGACAACACGAGGAAATAAAGCCGAGACGTTGAATCGCAGTTGCGGCCCCTCCTTCCCGCCGCCCCTTCCTGCTACACAGACCCACAGCGCGCGTGCCACCGGTTGTCCTGACACCAGCTAACGGGCGAGTGTAGCTTAGCGTTAGCTAGCTAAAAGCTAGCATTTCTGAAACGTTTACAAACCTAACTGGCCTCTTTACAAAACAGAAACCCTTATGTCCGGACAGTACTTTCAAATTAAAAACGTATATTGGATGAGAAATGAGGGAGGTATTTGAGGTAAAAGCTAAACGTGTTTTCTTCTGACCAACAGTCCCTCATGAAAACTCATAACTGACTGTTGTAAAAAAACTGGCATGAGTCAACCAGCCAGAAGCGCCCTGTACAAGGATCTGATGCTCTTGCATTTTATTTCAGACCAAGCCAGAGACCAATTTATAGTGGAGGTCTTGATGTAATATGATAGAAAATGTAGAGTTCAAATTACACACTACTAATAAATATAAAAAAAAAATAAAAATCTGGGGTTGGGTTGTATATTCCGTGAGGTAGGGTCTGATCTTTCTGATGTTGTAGAGGGCAAATCTGCATGCTCTAGAGACTGAGATGTGGTCTTTAAAGCTCAGTTGGTAGAGAGACAGGCAGAAATCCGTGATGATCAGTGGAGTTACAGAGATGCCCATGTCAGAGCGCAAGAGGACCTGATGGGTGACAGAGTCAAAGGCTGCAGTTAGATTGAGTAGGATTAAGACAGAAGACTGACCTGTGGCTTTTGTAGCTCGAAGAGATTCCACTACCGTCAGCAATGCTGTTTCTGTAGAGTGACCCCTCTTGAACCGAGACTGGTTGACATTGAGGAGGTTGTTCTTGGAAAGAAAGTTTGAGAGTCCATTGAAGACTGCTTGTTCCATGGTCTTTGCCAGAAATGTAAGAAGAGAGAAGCGTCTGTAATACTCCACAAGGGAGGACTCAAGAGAACGCTTATTAAGCAGTTGGGTAATCTGGGGCTGCTTGACTGAGGTTGGAAAAGTGCCTGTTGTGAGAGATTAGTTGATGATTTGTGTAATAGCTGGCATTAGTGCAGGTGCAACTGCAACAAACAACAAAAACCCACCCCAAATACTGACTTTAATATGGCTGAAGTCCACCTTTATTTTATGATATGAGGAAAACCGCTGTCCATTTAAAGGAATAAAATTCTAATTTCTAAGAATTCAGGCAAACAAAAAAGGAGAGATAATAGTGTAGAGAATAGAGAATTTTAGTAAAAAGAAAAACATTCTGGACAATGATACATTTTCTGCTGTTTGAACATGAACAAAATCAAAAGAATACATTACTTAACATTTCATAATTTACCACTTTTACTGTTTTGTTTTGTTTTTATAAAAACAAATGCCTAATGTGATCGGAATCTCCTCACTAAACCAGGCACAGCGTGTTTCTGACATGAATTCTAGAGAGTGTCAGGAGGATCAAGTCCTGACGTTTTCACAAGTTTCCCTTTCACACATGCAGCCAACATCGGGAGATAGTTCGTGTGCGATGCGTTCTCATTTGTGAAGAAATACACTGTGTAATTGGGAAAGGGATGGTGCTTGGGCATTTTGAGCAGGGGACACGAAGCAAAACAAAGCTGCAAAAGTGAGTGTTTTGCTTTGTAATCTGGTCGTATACCACAGAATATCATGCTGTTCCTTGTATTTGTTTGATGATTTCCAGGTCTGCCCTTAGCAATAGAAGTTCACGAATTTTGTTGTCCTTCCAGTTCGACATTTTGCGTTCATATGAATGAGAGTTCTTCACCTTCAGATGTTTGTATTTGCCCAGTTTTGTAGCAGGCGCAGGAAATAGACGTAATCAACATTCCCACTCAAAAGGTGAATTCTCCAGAGTATTACTTCCTCTATTCACAAATGAGCTCTGTTGGAAATAATCTTGACTTTGCACTTGGGAGCTGGTAATCCAAGTAATGTCAGGGCCAACAGACTTGGGCCTTTGCGTTCACACATACACCCACCCCTGAGAAAGTGATCTGCATTCAATGCACAGGAGTGAAAATCCAGCCTTTGACAGACAAAAACAGTTTGTTTCGAGCTGCCTATGCTGGATGGAGGGGTCACCCTCCCAGAGACGTGGACATCATTCTGTCCATTGCAATTCTGCATTTTCTGTACCCATGAGCCCCTTCTACTTGGCTGCTCAGCGCACGCCCATGAACAATTTTTTTAGTGTCCCAAAGTATCAATGGATACATTTTGAAAACAAATGTCACATTTTAAAACAAACCTGTGCTGTCATTAATGTTGGTTATTTTAAAATCATGTACCTAATCATCCGAATGCATTTGATTTCAGTAGAAGTTTAAAATGTTGAAGACCCAGTTAATATTTACAGCATCATGTAATGAACTATTCATGCTGAAAAAAGTCCTCAGTAGGAATTCTCTCAACATTTAAATTAAAAATACAGTTAAATAAAACAAACATAAAAAATATCAAAGCATTCTGTAAATGCTTTGATATTTTTTCATCTTACTGTCAGCACAAGTTTCTAGACCCGACAGTCTTGTTGTTAGTTCTTAGATTTTTGTAGAGAAGTGTGTAAATTAATTTGGAAAACATTGTGCAGCAAATTTTGCAAGGGTGCCTCAGAATATGCAGATCTGGGCTAAAACCTTTACGTTTTACTAATAGTCTGTTATTATCTACTGTGAATGCTGGAGCATGACAGTAATGATAATAATAAAGACTAGTATGTCTAGTCTTTATTATTATTCTGACATTTGGTGCCTAACTACTTTGACATACTTTCAGCTAGAAACACTGTTCAAACTTAACCACGTTCAGCTTATAAGGGACATTATTGCTTGTATCCGGCTTCCTAATATCTTTTATACTTTTTAAGATTTGACTACTTTTATACTTATGTGATGTCATCAAAGTTCATTATGTCATCAGGGACACCATCAGTGGCATCACATAATTGGCTTTGACGTTTTTAAGGTGACGTTTTTAAGGCTAACTGGCTTTGACGGCCTAACAGTAACGTTCATTTCAGCTGTTTCATCAAAAACTGCTTTTTTCAGCTTTGCTGGGAAAATCCTTTTAGTGCCAAAGCATTCACAGTGCATTTTCTTTTTGGAAATCTTTTTTCTAGTAATACAATATTTATTCTGTCAGAGATGTATAAACAGAAGAAAAGAAAAACAATCAGCAAAATGAGTTCCCCAGCAGAGGTGAGTTGAATTGTGACAGTAGGTTTATAACCACAACCAGAGACACTAAATGTGTGAAAATCCACAAATTTTAATCTGGTTATATTGTTCTCAAAAACAAGAACCACTGCATCTATGTAGTAGCTAACCAGGCTTCTGGGAGGTTCTTGAAGATTTTTCAACTTTCATTCAAAAGACTTCTTTACTTGTATTTGAAGATTAAAAAACATAAAAAATTATTTAATAAAGCAAGTCAACAGGTGGCTAAGCTGTTAATCTGTTAAAGACAGTAAGTCCAGTGCACTGGACCTCATGGTGGTATGCACAGTGATGCCTGCACCTACTGTTCTATGTAGTGAAGTGAATTTGAACAGAAATGGAACCACTGGGCATAGAAAAAAGTGACAAAGTGCAAAGTCACTGACAACTATCTGTAATCACAGAAGAATTGCAATGATCAAAGAAATTATAAGTTACTACAATCATGCTTCTTATGTGCTCTATGATGAAGAACCAACATGGCAGCAATGTTTGTTAACCTTACGTCACAGTATTGTTGACCTTATTATTTATAATAATATGCTTTAAAGACCTTAACCATTTAATGTGCCCTTCAATGTCTTTCTCTTTTTAATTATTAGCAACAAATGGAACAAAACCTACCTGTACTTTGTGATAAGGGTGAAGAGACTCAACCTCAGTTGCATCAACAAAAAATGTTCATACAGTAAAAACCTCACACCATTGTGAGCGGTGCAGGAAGAATTGACAGTAGTATTTTCATTAAACATCAGTGTTTGTACACTGGAGAGAAACCAGACATCTATTATCAGAGTGGAGCAAGTTTTCCAAATTCAGGGGATTTGGATGTTCATCAGCGAATCCATACTGGAGAAAAGCCATATCTCTGTCACCAGCATGGGAAAGGTTTTACTGAAAGGAGCAAACTTGTAAAACATCAGCAGATCTACATTGAAGAAATGTCAAACCTCTGTGATAAGTGTGGGAACAGGTTCATATGTGCATGGGGTCTCAATCAACATCAACAAAGATGTTCCATGAATCTAAATCTAAATCTAACAATTAGTTAGATTCATAAAAGTTGTACAAAAAATATTTTACTATGAATCCAACAAATGCTGTCACATTTTATTGTTTGAAGGTAAATGGTAAATGATCTGCTGATATACCATCTTTTATTCAAAGGACCTAAAACTGCTTCACCTTGACCTATTCATACACACACTGATAAAGGTAGCTGTCATTCAAGGTGTTCACCCAACCCACCACTCTCAGACTGAGAACTATTTATCATATTCAGTATATTGGTGAAATGTAACTAATGACTTCACAAAAGTACAACTTTGAGGTATTTACTTATGCTTTTGCCACATTCCAGTTTGGATAGTGTGCAATTTATTCCAACCTATTTATTTTACAGCTGCTGTTACTAGTTTCTTTTTACAGAAAGTAAACTTTTACATGAAAAACAAGACAGGACAGTGGGGAAATTCAGATGTTAAAGATGCTGAGCAAAACATAACTAGGAAAAACTATTCTAACTTCCTCACCTTTCAGCGTTTGTTTCATTTCAGTGTTAGAATGCTGTGATGTCATGCCATGCCTTTGATGTATGATGACATCACAAACATCATAGCACCACATTGCTAAACAGAGATTGCGCTCGTTTCACAATATATTTTGATCAGCCGACCACGTCAGAGATTGATGAACACTAAACAATTGGACATGATGGATTTTGCAGAAAAAAGCATTGAACCTGTTGGAAACTATCTGCCAATGGTCCACGCTTTGACAGAAAATAAGGACATATGTCTCCAGAGGTCCACGTTTCCAAAGGAAGTGAACCCCTCTGGGAGTTTAACGCGATTTAATTTTGCCCTACATCAGGCCAAAGAAAGGGAAGCGAGAAGTCAAGAGATCCAAAGGTCCAAAGGCCCAAAGACCTTCATGTTTCCAGAGGAAGTTGACCCCTCTCAGCATAAGGAGAGATTTCGCTTAGCTATACAAGTGGCCAAAGAAAGGGAAGCAAAATGTCAGGACACAGCAGGCCCTGGTTCAACTTTTAAATCCAAACCAGCTGACAAGAAAGATAAACGTCTACAGAAAACACTCACAAACCTGGAGGTGACCCTGACAAGTGAAAGCAGTAAGCATCACCCGCTGGAAACAGCCATTTCTGAAGTTGTGGACAGATACTCTGCTGACATTCAGCAGACTAAGTACACAAAAAAACGATGTAAGGAGATTCTTGGCAGCTACAGGAATATTTGCAAGACGCATGTAGAAATCAACAGTGCAGTTGAGACCTTAAAGAGCTGTGTATCTTCTCAGAAAGATGAACAGTACATGGACCAAGGAACCCACCACCTGCTTAAACTGCAAGAGGTCAAATCCATGATTGAAAACAAAAACAGTGAGTTAGATCTGCTCGACACCAAGATCTATGATGTTCAGAAGCAGCATCGCATTAAGTTGCAGGAGGTTAAAGAGATTGAGGAACGACTGGAGGATATGGGAGACCACGTCAGGTCAGTGATTCAGGCCAACATGGACCTCAGGGAAGCAGTGGAGGACACACAAAAGTACCTGAGCACCAGAAATACACTGGCTGTGGTTAATGAGACATATGTTGATGAGTACAGCCATGTCCAGAAAGGAAACAAGGAAAAACCAGTTAAGCCCCGAAGAAGAAATTGTTCTAATGTTTTGCAGCAAACACCAGCCTCTCAGGTAGAGGCAGAAAATTGCTGTGCCACAGGCCTCCGAAGACACAGCTGCTAACATCAGTGAAGTGAGCAGACAAACCATTGGCCTGTGTTATTGAGACGTGTTTGAGAGTGCAACATCTGACAAGGAGAAATGGTATAAGTATCACTGTGCCACAGGCCACTGAACCTCACTCATCAATCAGACATGTGTTAAATGAGTGCAGCGAGACCAATGCAACGTCTGAGGAAGAGGATGACTTAACATTTTCATTTTATATTTTTGGTATGTTAAAAATTGAAGAAAGCGGGGTCTACAACCCTGACTGAGCACCAAAATCGAAGAATCAGAGTTTGAAAAAGATTAATGAAAAGAAGTTACTGTAGAGAAGATTGATCAAGTTTCTTAGAGGTTTAACAAAAACATTACACATTAAATAAAAAATAAGAAAAGACAATTTTGGAGGAAATTATGTAGGAGAGAGCTGTTAAGCTCGCCCGACAGATGCAGAAGCTGCAGAGTGTCGACAAGTTTGTGCCTTTAAAGCTGCGTGAAGCTTTAAATGTGGAGACAAACGTTGAATGAAAGCAGAAGGTGATGGTAGATAAATACGGACAAAAGGAGAAAGAAACAATAAAAAAAGGAAATAAATCAAGAAAACTGTTACAGTAAAAGTGAATTATTAGTGAAAAGTTGAAAGAAAAAAATAAGTTAATAGACATTTAAAGAGAAGTTGAAGCAGACTTTATTTTGAAAGTGAATTTCCTGTAGGTCAGTGATGTGTGTTTCGGGTTGAACCTGGGCCTTTTAGTGTCCCTAGACTTTATTTCAAATTTATTTCACAATTTAAATAGTGATTAAATTTAAGTAGTGATTAAAAATAGTGATTAAAAAACTAAACTCAAACAAGCTTTTATTTTGAATTTCGTGTGTGTGTCCACTGTGTATCACAAGGGAGAAAATCTGTCGGGTAGCTCTTAGCCTGATCACACGACCTGATTCAGCTGTGTCCATTACCATGGCAACAACAGCTTTCAATCTCCTGAGTCATTTGCATTTGCTGAACACAGGCTGTGAACTTAGATTTTTCCTCACAAAATGTGCAACGTGAAAATGTCAGTGATAGTGGACCCAGAAAAAAATAAAAGTGAGTGAGTGGAATGACAGTATTGAATTAATAAGGGAAATGAATTGAAGAGGAGATCAGAGGGACTAGCAATGTAGTGTAGATCTAGAGAAGAGAGTTCAGGTTAAGTAAGGGTGTGAATAAAAAATAAAATAAAAGCGGGAACAGTATGCAGAAAGCCAGGGCAGGATGGAGAACTAAAGGTGGCTGTAAAGACTGGAGTAAAACACAACAGAGAACCAAAACAAAGTAATCAACTAAAAGTGTTAACAAGGGAGCGGTCCATGTAATTAAGAACATCTAGAGACTTGAGCAAAAGTCCTTTTCTTAAATTAAAATCCAACAATAAGAATAAGAGTCACATTGACGAGCAGAAAATCAGAGACGGCGGTGCTACACTGAATTGCCAGGAGAAGGAAAACAGAGCAGGCAATCTGATGAACAATTACTGTGGGTAGAGAAACAGACCAGGCAATCCAACAAACAGTAACTCGGGTTCTTAGTAGCCAAATGAGAAAACACAGAAGACTAGCAATAGACGGGGATCACAGGAAGCACAGGAAAAGTCCGATGAGAATCATCAGAAAAACACAGGAGTCAGAACAGGCTGGTTAAACGAAAAAAAAACTTCATTGACAACACAGGCGCAGCATTAAGAAACGTGCCGCAAAAAGCCATAACACAACAGCCATAACACAACCGAATGACAAAACACACTGTAGAAACGGTTTCTGCAGGGCATTAAAAAGAATCAAGTCATTAAATTAATTCTGCAATAGTAAAGGGTTTAAATGGCATAATTTGATTATCAGTATTTTATTCATATTTCTGATACGCTCATGATTACATCTGTACATTAGCATAAACATACAGAACGCAATATACAGAAACATTGCTTCCAGCTGGATGGTGCAGAATTATCGAACAGCCGGCAACCATTGGAAAAACGAGCAGTCTTTGAGCATTGTTAGGATTGAATGCAAGGCTGCAGGCGGAGGTGCCCTGGTGTCTAAATACTGACGTGCAGCACCACTCGTACGCACCCAACAAAGGTGTTTCAGAGTTTAAGGCAATGTTTCATTTAGCAGATGCTTTTATCCAAAGCTACTTAGCGATTCAGAAATAACAAACTGCCTAACTGATTTCTGCAGTTAACAATGCAGGGGGGCCATTTGTACTGATGTTTGATGAAAGTTTCAATTCATCAACAAAAAATAAACAACTACATGTCCATGTTTGATTTGGGGAGGCTGATGGCATGTAGTACGTTATCTTGGATCACAGTTCACGGGACATTCAAAGACTTAGTATCTGCTGCACCATTTCAAAGTAAGTAAGGCTTCTGTAGCCTCAGCCACAACTGGATACAGGATTTTATGAAGAGGTTAAAAACAAATCCAGCACACTCATGGATAATGAAATGATTACAAAATCTAAGATTCTAAGGACAAGATACAGGGACAAATACAATAAAAAGAAAAATGTCGAGTCAGAATAGGAATCAAAACCTAGTGAAATAACCTAATAATCCTGTTCTGTAAAAAAAAAAAAACAACATGTCCCGCAGCATGTGCTTTAGCATTCTGTACGTTATTCTTGTGTTTTTGTTTTTTGCATTGACTGTTGATGACATTAAAAATTGCATTGAAAGGGCATTGAAATGCATTAAATTACATTTGCTGATTTCTGCAGAAACCTGGAAAAAGCAAATTAAAAATACACATCTTCCCCATTTTTTTGGAATTGGGGAAGATGTGTAAAATGTAAATGAAAACAGAATTCAATGACTGGTAAATCTCATCAGTCCATATTTAATAACGAATAGAACATAAACAACATATCAGATACCTTCAAACAACGCTTGTTGGATGCACGATAAATTATTTGTACAACTTTTATACATCTAACAATTAGTGTGATTCATGGAACATCTTTGTTGATGTTGATTGAGACCCCATGCACATATGAACCTCTTCCCACACTTATCACAGAGGTTTGACATTTCTTCAATGTAGATCTGCTTATGTTTTACAAGTTTGTTCCTTTCAGTAAAACCTTTCCCACGCTGGTGACAGAGATATGGCTTTTCTCCAGTATGGATTTGCTGATGTATTGTGAGATTTTTCCTTGTAGTAAAACTTTTCCCACACTGGTCACAGAGATATGGCTTTTTTCCAGTATGGATTCGCTGGTGAACATCCAAATCCCCTGATTTTGGAAAACTTCCTCCACTCTGATCATAGATGTCTGGTTTCTCTTCAGTGTGGACACGCTGATGTTTAATGAAAATACTTCTGTCAGAGAAATTCTTCCTGCACCACTCACAATGGTGTGAGGTTTTTACTGTATGTAACATTCATTCTCACCCTTATCACAAAGTCCATCTAAGTTTTGTTCGATTTGTTGCTAATAATTAAAAAGAGAAAGACATTGGAGGGCACATTGAATGTTAAGGTCATTAAAGCATATTATTATAAATGATAAGGGCAACAATACTGTCACGTAATGTTAACAGAACATTGCACTAGAAGAACTATCTTTAACTTGGATCATACATGTACAAGCATTGCACAAAAGATTAACAGCTCAGCCATCACCTGTTGACTTGCTGTATTAAATTATTCTTTATATTTTTTTCAATCTTTAATAAAGTCTTTTGAATGAAAGTTGAAAAATCTTCAAGAACGTCCCGACAGAAGCCTGTTTGGCTACTAGATAGATGCAGTGAACAACTCTGGTTTATGCACATCTACTGTCTCATTTAGTGTCTCTGGTTGTGGTTATAAACCTACTGTCACAATTCAACTCACCTCTGCTGGGGAACTCATTTTGCTGATGGTTTTTCTCTTCTTCTGTTCATACATCTGACAACTCTGACAGAATAAATATTATATTAGTAGAAAAAGGATTTCCAAAAAGAAAATGCACTGTGAGTGCTTTGGCATTGAAAGGATTTTTCAAGCAAACCTGAGAAAAAACAAGTTTTTGCTGAAATAGCTGAAATAAATGTTGCTTCCTTAGATACTGGTTAGGCCCTCAAAGCCATAGTTAGCCTTAAAAATGTCAAAGGCATTTAGCGTTTAAAAACTTCAAAGGCAAAACTTCAAAGCCAAAACTTTAAAGGCAATTAGGTCACTGAATCACTGAACGCCACTGATGACATCATCACCTTTAGAAAAAAACATATTTAAAAAAACATATAAAACCAATAATGTCCCTTATAGGCTGAATATTTTGAAGTTTTAACGGTGTTTATAGCTAAATGTATGTGGAAGTAGATAGGCACCAAATGTCATAAGAAGAATAAAGACTAAGATGTAAAACTCATTCACATTTGGTCAGTCAGATTTGGATGTACACTGATCAGACATAACATTGTTACCACCTGTGCAGTTTAATTCAATGCAGTACAGTGGCTCTGCCATTCCACTTTTACAATTTTATAATTTTTCATAGGTTTTTAGGTTGAAACTGTCCCAAAAGGTAATCAATTTAATCTCTGTTTATTATGAATGTTATGGTGGGGAGTGAAGTCGTACTGAAGTGCATTATAAAAATAGATGGTTGTAATGTTTTGGCTATCATATTTAAAATGAGGAGGCCAATTTTTCAATTACACCACTGATCTCAGATCCAGTCCTGAAAAATGAATCAGCTTTTACACTGGCCACAACCTCTGAGACACAGGAATTCATTCAAATATAGAGTCAGTATTTATATTGCGTGTGTGGGGTGGCTTTAGTTCAGTTTGTAAGGCAGTTGTCCGCGGACCACAGGGTCGGTGGTTAGATCCCGTTACCGGCTATATGTCGAAGTGTCTCTGGGCAAGACACTGAACCCCTAACAGCCCATTCCCCTCCCCAGCTCCACTGTGCCGTAAAAACTGTGCTAAATCAACATGTGGACATATGATCGACTGTGGTGACCCGGAACACACAGGGCAAAAAATTTATATATTATACATGTGTGGTTCCTAATTGAAGTTTTAATGCCATCTGTTTATTTTGGTTTGCAAAATATTTAAAATAAATTATTAAATTCATTTGAAATACTAAAAAAGGTACTATTGTTATTGTAATCTATATCCTTTTATATTATACAAGAATGCAATTGAATAAAAAGCTTTACTTAAGGTTTACTTATGGCTATTTTGACTTTTACTTCAGTACAAGAGCAAATATCTCTAATCTACTCTACTACATTTCTAATCAAAGTTGCGTACAGGTAACAATCATGTTACTTTACTTTACTCTAAATATAAGTCATGTACTTACAGTACTTACTTTTACTTAAGTACAAATGTCAGTGGGTACTTATCCTTTTACTGGAGTACTTCTTTGTTTATTTATTTGTACTTTTACTTAAGAACAATTTGTCTCTGTGTCCTTAACAGATAATGTGTGACCGATCGAAGATCCATGTCTTCCTGGGGCCTCCTCCTCCTTCCTTTGTCTCAGCTTCGGTGCCAGATTCTGGCGATTGCCCCCCTGCTGGATGGAGACACCTTGAGTTCTACTGGACAAGAGGACATCTCAGGCCTACAAGAGGTGAGGGGTTGAAGGACCTAAGTGGAAAAATAGCAGTTTTACATAAAGTTATTCTCTCCTCCACATTTATTTGTGCTTTTTAGCAACAGGGAAACAATTCTCAAATTTTTTAGTGTTTTACTGAAAAAAAGTATCAAAGATATATTCTTTGATATATATATATATCTATATATCAAAGAATAATATATAGATAAAAAGATAAATCCACTTTTGAACAGTCAATACGTTAATAATTCCAAATACTCTTTTCGTGATTTTGTGTTGGTTTTAATGCAGTTGTTTCATCGTTAAAATTGTACTGGACATTAAAAATGATTTATTACTGGCGATTCTATACAAAAACTCAATTTCCAGCAGCAACAACAGTGAAAAGCTTCTTAAACATTAATACATGATAACAAGACAACCATTAAATATACAGTATGACACTAAAACATACACACAAACATTTTTATGTTCATTTCTAATAATTCAAAAATTTAAAGTACTTACACACTTTTACTTTTGATTTAATGCATGACTTCAGCCTCTAATTGGAGTATTTTCAGTGTGGTAATTGATGTGAGTACTTGCCCCCCTGATAATGTGCTCATTTTTCAGGTGGAGCTGGAACAGAGGAAGACAGAACCACAGAAGCTGAACGATTGAGTTTATCAGATCAACGTGATGAAACAAACACTGATCTGAGTGGTTTGTGCTGTGAACTGGATCGGACTGGAGATGAATCACGAGGACAGGAAGAACGAGCAGGATCAGGCTGCACCATAAACACCAAGCAGGACAATCTTCACTCAGACCATCACACAGCTGCAGGGTCGTATGTGAGCCGAGACAATGAACCAGGTCCTGAAAATGAAGACAGGTGTTCGGCTTCAGTTGGTGAGTACCTGGACAGCTGTTTCCCCACAGATCAACCAGAACCTGATCCAGAACACCAGCCAGCAGCAGCTGTTCCTCCACCCTCTGCTCACACTCAGTACCTCTCCGCCTGGACTCTGAGTCAGGCCTTAGTCTTAAGAGGCAGACGTGGCCTCGAATCAGCAGCCAGCCCTGAGAAGACCCCACCCTGCATGTCCTCCAGCACCCCAGAGCTCTTCAGCTCTGCAACCTCTTCACCCAGAGCCTCCATTGAGCTCTTCAGCCAACCCTCCCCCACCCCGAGGGCAGAGGAAGGGGGCGTTTTCCTCGAGGCCACCACAGAGGGCGTGCTCTGCTCCCAGGAATCCACCACCACCTCCGGCTCCCCCCTAAGGTCCCCCAGTGTCAAGAAAGCTCGACTGTCCGAGGACTGTAGAACTGAAGTGAGACAGGCGGGGTCCAACAGCTCCAACACTGTGCTTCAGGGTTCCACCACACTTCTGGTCCGGTGTGACAAACTGGGGGTACGGTACTCTGTTCTGGTGGCGGTAGTTCACCCCTGTCACCTGAAGGAGGTCAAGGTGAGAGGACACATCTTCTATCATGGTCTTATATAATCTAAAGAACAGTCTGTTTCATGAGTATTTGGCCAGTGACAAAGGTGTCATTACCGTGACTTTGGTGAACGTGTCGACTGTCACATACATCACTTGAACCTTAGAGGAACTGCAGCCAGGCTTTAGTTTGGCCAATCGAACACAATCATATCTGTGATCATGAGTGGCCTGATCAAGCCTGACCACACTATAACACCACCTCCACACTGCTTCACAGATAAGGTGGTAGCTTCTCCACTGCAAACCCATCGTTCTGGTCCAGCTTGATCTTTGTCTCGTCTCCTTAAACTTCTTAAGTTTCTAACAAAGTCTAATCCGCACTACCTCTTTCCATCTTGTGATAAAGCCTCTGTATTTACTCTGGTGTCCTTTCCTGATAATTGACTCTGACACTGATGCGCTGACCTCCTGGTGGCTGTTGTGTATCTGAGAGAGGGGTTTTCTCTACCAGGGAATTAGTTCTTCTGTTGTCCCACACAGCTGCTTTCTGTGGTCTTTCAGACTTTTTACATTTCTGAACTCCCCAGTGCTTGGGTCTGGGTATAAAAATTTCAGGTGGTTACCAATCAAACTTTAGCACAGGAAGTGAATGAAATCCTTCCATAAAATGTGTCATGTTTCAGGTTTCTTCTCCATTACAGGTGAAATCTGGGCCCTCGGCAGGGACTTTTGTTCCACTAGCATCCGTTGTGGTGACGGATCAGTCAAGTGTTGAGATGAAGGTGGTGCTGTGGCGACGAGCAGCGTTCTGGGTGTTGACCGTCAGTCCTGGAGACGTCCTGCTCATTACAGGTAAAGAAATGCAGCCGGTTCTGTGGCAAGTAACCAGGTCAGGGGTCCAGAGCCAGAGTCTCTTTCTGAAGTCAGTGTTTAAAGAAGTGGAAACAATCCCAAAGAACCAAACACTGGTTGAAAAGAAAACACAAAGTGACCACAAAGAGATGGCACACAGCCAAAAGAGACAAACTGATCCTAGAGAATAAAAAGTCATTATTGACCTCCTCCATAGAAACTTTTATGAAAAACAAAAGGTAACAGATGAACAAACTCATGTTCTGAATGATACATTTTTCACACAAAATGTTCAGCCACACAGTGTTTGCAGATAAACTTAACACACTTAACACACTTTAATCAAAATTAATGAGAGTAATTTGTCTCTCTATGTCTTCCCATCTGTTTTTCCATAACCATAAACACATGAATCCTTGATTGACTCTGAAAGCAGAGTTAAAAAACAAAAACAAAACAATAGTAAATAATTCGGTACAATGAGATGAGGTCTAATACGATGACTTTGTCTTTGATCAGGACTGCAGATTAATGAAGACAGGTGGAGAGGAGAGACGGTGCTGCAGTCCACTTTCAGCAGCAAACTGCTAAACCTGGGACACATCACTGCCTCCACTTCACCACCAGGTACAACCGATCAGCAGCCTCCACCACCAAGAGCTGAGTTGTTTTTCCTCTAATGTCCATTAGAAACACTGAGCTGTAAAATACTGAGTTCACTGACATTCTCATGCCCACTGTGAGGATTTGTAACTTGCCTCAGTTCGGTATGACATCAGTCGAAAACCTCTGGGAAACTCTATCAGACATTCTTCCCTTTTTTCTGATATTTCAAAAATGAATTAAATTAAATTGTTGGTAGTTGCAGCTCTTGATTATTTTCTTTGAAACTCGACACATGCACAGATTTTGGAAAATGTACTTTCATTTGTTGCAGCAGCTGCCTCACAGTAAATTATTTCCCTTCTCTCTGTTTTTAGCTTCTCGGCACGTTAATATTCACTCTCTTCGGTCTCTGTGTGGCTTTTTTCGGAAGCGCCACCCCCTGTTGCTGTCTCTAGTCCGTAGCCCACCTCAGGACCCAAATCGCCTCCCCTACACCCCCCTGAGGTCGCTGAGGGTCAACACACTGGTGCATGCGCTACTGCGTGTCACACACACTCAAATCAGCTCAGGTGAGAGTGTTAAAGGGGTAACAGGGGTCACAGGGGTGTCAGGTTCACCAGAATAAAGAGAACTCAAGCTGAACCAGACTGGTACAGCAGCAGATTCTCTGCTCTGTCCGGTTTGTTGTCCCTGATGTGGAAGTGTGTGTCTGACAGTTTGAACCACATTGGTTCTCTGATTTGGAAGTTTCTGAACAGGACAGGACTTTGGTTGAGAAACAAACATATTAAGAGCTGGCAGGATAAATCAACACACAATCTTTCACAGATCAGTCAACATCCCGTCTCAACACTACTGTCCATGTCTCAGCAACTAAGAAGAAACTGTGCCAGCTGAGCAAAAACATTCAGTGGTTTCTGTAGTTGTCTCGGTGTAAATACCAGCCTTCTGCAAACTTTATATTATGTATATGTCTATATTCAAAAGATTTTGATTTAATAATAATTATTGAATCATTTAGAAACTTAATCAATTATTTGCAGTCATCCAAGGTTTGATTCCTGTGGGACACAACTGAGCACTAAAATTGGTCAGTTTTGTTTAGGAAGATAGAATTCACCAGTCTTTCTGAGATGGGTGGTTGCTTTATGTATGTATGTATCTATGTGTGTTTGTGTGTATCAGCATGGAGGAGTGAAGCAGACTCTCGCTGTAGGTCAGCGGTCAAAGAGAAGGTCATGTTGACTGTTGAGCAGGGGGATGGACAACAGGGGGTTCTGGTGCTGTGGGGAGCAGCTGTGGACTGGCTGCCTCGCTTCAACAGAAACAGAGGTACACCTCGCACACACACACACACACACACACACAGGTGTCACAATCATTCCTGAAGCCTCGCTCTAATCTAAACTTCCATCCCTTCAGACCACTGCTGTGTTACTGTAATGTCCATGTTCTTTATGTGATGCAAACTGGCTTAAACATCCGTTTGGTCCAAAATAATTTGGACTCATGCATCTGATCCTGTTTTTGCCTGTAAGGAGCTGACAGGACGTCCGCTGGCTCGGTGCTAATGGTAGCGTCAATGTGTGCTCTATGGACCAGCCCACAGAAGATAATGTTAATTCTCTTAGCCCAAATGTTTTCAGAATGAGCCAATAAGCAGCCTTCATGGGAAGGACCTGGCTGCCATCTTGTAATCCAGGATCCTTTTCTCTGTGATGGTTGCATCCACATAAACCCAGCATGAAACATTTCTTCTCCCATTGCAGCTGTCTGGGACTTCCGTGTCCTTCTGGTGAGGGAGGGCTTGACCTCTAACCTCCTGGAGCTGCACTCCACCCCCTGGAGCTCAATCCAGCCTCTGGACCCCACAGACCGTCGGGTACTGGACCTCTACCCACCACGACCCATCGGAACAGGAAACAGCAGCAGTTTGGAGCTGGACCTCGACACGCTACTGTCCCAGAAATACAGCGGTGAGTGTGACAGCATTATCAGCAGGATGTGAAAATATTGTTGTTTGGCTCCTGATGACAGTGAAAGCTGAAACACTGCTCATGAGTCTGTGAAGTTCCTCTCTTTCAAAGTCATTTAAAGAATTAATCAAAAGTAGTTTGTAGAGAAGCTCGTAACAAGTCACCATCATTTGGTGATCATTTTGTTTCACAGGTTCCTCCATTTCATCCAACATTTCATTAAAGTTCAAAGATTAGAGAAAAGTCTAAAACCTGAAAACTGCTGGACTACACCTTTTAACTGTGTATAAAGAGTAAAAATAATGAAGCATCAAAGATTCAGGATTATTAATCCAATAAAGTCATTTAACAGTAAAAGTAGGCAGTGTACTTTGTTACTTGAAGTACATTTAACTTCTAATACTTCTACACTTTCTGTAAAGTAGGTTTTGAATGAAGAACTTAACAAGTATTTTTTCAAAGTTTAACTGTAGCTCTATCTGCTGGAAATAAAAGTCATTTATCTATTTGCCTCCACTGTTTGAGATTTGTCATTTAGAAAATCACACGTGGTTAAAATGATACATTCTCAGGGTGTTTTTACATTTATTTCAGTTTCACCACGTGGACACTACATCAGTGTTCATTCATAGTGCCTCTATTTGAAAATGAAAGTTGCTTCATGTCCTTTGAAGGACTGAGAGCTCGATGTCTTCCACTGCTGCCAAGCTGCAAACACTACATGTAATCAGCAGGAAATCAACATTATTTGACTTTTCAGTGACTGTGAACAATGTGATCCTGGTCTGAGAGGAAATTATTGTTGCTCTATTAGGTAACATTGAGCTCAGAGTCCACATCATCGCCTTCCACTTCCAGGACTCTCCGCCTTCCCAGAATGCTCCTCAGCCGGTCTTGGTCAGCTCCACTCCGCTGGCTGATATCTTGGAGGCACTGAGTAGGGACATTACCTACATTGGGTGCAGTCGCTGCTGCACTGAGCTTGATACAGATACCAATGGTATCTACGACCCCTGTTACCCCTGTCTCCCCCACACCGCTGTGTGTCACTACTTCAGGTACCACTCACACCAGTCTGATCATTACGATAAAGAGTTTAGTTGACTGCCATTTGGGCGATTGATGTTCCTGCCGATGATTTTCATTGATTTGTTTAGAAAATTGGATCAGAAGTTAGTCAAAGACGTTTTGAAATTCTACAGCCAAAGGTGAAGGAGTGTATTCAGGCTGCCTGTTTAATTCATTAGCAGCCACTTTATTAGCCTAATACACAGAGAGCAGCATCAAATCTTCACATTTGAGATGTTGGTAAATTGTAAATATTCAAACTATTAACTACAATGATGAACGTTCACCGTCCTGTTAATTTAAACTTTATTTTATTTACATGATGTGTGCTGTAATTCTATCGTTTGAAACATAAATCCTGATAAATAAATGACACAAAGCTGATTATTAAGTAAAACTTTTCCCGTATAACACCCATTCTTGGGTCTGTGTGTTTTTATACCAGGCCTAGTGTGTTAACAGTGAGTGGGCGGGGCAGCAGTCAGGTGTGTGTTCAGGTTCCTCCTGTTCCTCTCCAGAGGATCCTCAACGCTCCACCTGACAAACTCCACAGGAGCTCCGGTGAGATCCTGGCCGCTTTTCATTCCCTTTTTTCCATCCATTTCCTGTTTTTATTCTACTGTCAAATAAAAGCATGCAACACAACTCAAGAAAGGGAAGTTTAAGGTCAAGTGTTTAAAGGTTGTTTGTGTCTCAGCTCCAGGTTCAGAAGTGAAGCACATTCAGGTAGCCGCAGAGAGGATCCAGACCCTCCTCTCCCTCCCAAGGAAAACTTTCATCATCACTGTCCGGAGCCACTTCCTGTTTGACGAGAACAGTGTCCCCATCAATCAGGACCTCACACTGCTGGACCTTCAGTTCCCAACCTGATGGAAGTGTCTAGTGATATTTGTAATTGTCCAGATGCTGAGATGGTGAGAGATGTGGTTTCACAGTGTGTTTTCCTGCTCTAAACTGAGCTGCTGATGTTAAACATACAGTATCTGGCTGACTACTTTTATGATCTACCTTAGGAGCATTCATGAGCTTTTTATTACGTGTGATTAGTGGGACTGACTCCTGGACCTGACATTTGTCTAATAGACCAAAGAAGAAGTCAGCAGGTCCATGGTTCACTCCACAAAAAGCCATTTTTCCTTTGGCTTTTGGATTATTTTGGAAAAATAAACTCTGTAAAGCAGATTACTCTGCACAGATGTTATATGAACTGAACAAAAATGTTAACTGATAATAATTAGTGTTCTGTGTGTACATAAAATGTTTTATATTCCTTAACTGACAATAAAATCTATTAAAATATCTGTTAACGTGAAAATGATGAGAAACAGTTGGTCCCACACTCGAGGAATCAGGGAAGATACAGCATCAACTCTGAGTCAACAGCTTTATTCATTCATTAAATCACAACAGTTAAAAAATCCTCGTGGCCCTAATTAAACCACAGGATTAACTCCCCACTCCTGATTTCTTGATATACACTAAAAAACAAACTGCCACTGATACAAATTGATAAACCATGACTTTATTGTGGTTAATAAAATGCAGTATTAATAATCACAGTCTTTGGGTAAAGCGCTGACACCTTAGATATGAAAACCCTGCAGAACTGGCATCACTGCTGACATAGCACTTAGCAGCACACGTGAGCCAGTGTTTCTGCTAATGCTTATCACTTTTATGCATACAGATCAATTTAAGGTTTAAGCCTAAGAGAAGGTGGTTTAACGCTGGAAAAGATTCTGCTTGGTGGGAGCAAGAACTACGAGGGAAGGAGATATGACCAAACATGGGTTGCAGAGCAGGTTCTAAAACTGAAAACTGTGATGATCCTCAGGCAAAGCATGGAGACGTCAGAGATAATGAATCAGGTCTGTCTGTTAGAACTGAGGGACTAAAGGGTTTTTGTAGCATTAACGTATGAAATTATGATCTGGTCCAAAATGTGACTATTTGATGTTTGACCACCATGATGAGCTCATTAAACAGGTAATTGGGGATCAATGTGAAGAGCAGAGGAGCTTCAGAATAAGTTAGAGAGCAGGCAGTGTGGAGCAGTTTTCTGTTTGGGCACATGACAAAGACTGGGGGCCTCACAGGATTCAGCTGTTCTCAGACGCCAGGATGTGGTTGAAGGTTTTTGTCGGCTTCATGCCCTCCAGACATCTCTGAAGCCACATCGAGCAGATCGTCGTACAACTCTGAGACAAACACAACACAAACAGCCACTGGATGAACCATTGTGTATTTGCTATGAAAACCTCCATAAAATACACTCAGAAATAGAAACTGGTCGTGTGGGACGGTAACCAAACTGTCACACAGAATGTTGTGTCTAAAGTAAATTAAGTAAATTGTCCAGAAAACAACTGAAACTGAAAATACATAAAATCAATCAAGCTACTGTGAAATCAGTTAGGTTGAGTTTTCAGGTTTTCTGCTGGTTCTGGTGCAGAAGTCTGATCCCCACTGCCCTGGTAGTTGGTGGGGGTGGGATGGGGTAGTCATAAGTGACAGTAGTGATCAAAATGGTCAAGCAGAAAGGATAACACTATTTTTAAAAACCACCACAGAAAAGCTAGATAATGTAAGATTTCTACTTTCTTGGCATTATATTTTACTTTTAGCAGGTCTTCCTGTCCTACAGGTTGGACCCAGTCCTTAGCTGACAACGTTACCTTGAGCTTCACAAAGATGGATGTCATGGAGAGTGTTGTACATTATCAGGGGTTCCTAATAAAGTACTCAGTGAGCTGATGATGATTGTCTTGTTGATTGACTAACTCCTCACACAGCTCCTTACAGACCTCCTCGCACATACCTGATCCACCAGCTCCTCCACTTGCTCCTGCATTCTCTCCAGGAGGTGTATATTCACACATTCCTCCATCGCCCCCTCCAGCAGGACCAGCTCCCTCCTGTTCACTGAAGAGGCCTGAGAAGCCTGATTTCTTCCCGCTCCCTTTGTTGTCGTCTCCTTTGCCAAACAGATTGGAGACGATTCCTCCCTTTCCCTCATCTCCTCGCTGATCTTTCTTCTCGTTGCTTCCAAAAAATGAGAACCCCCCTCCTCCTCCTGCTGCTGCTTTCTTCTTGTCACCGCTCTTGTCCTTCCCACCCAGAGCGCTTTTGATCGCACCCTCCACGACACCTCCTACAGAGCACACAGCATCACACAGTCAGCTCACTCTGTTTGGTTTCAGCAGCCAGAGCAACTGGTGGGTGGGGCTTCTCTCAGGTAAAACATATTTGTCATCTGAGTAACAGTTTGCCTGCAGCTCTGTCATATTTCCACTACAGGTTAAAAGTGTGTGGATGATTTGCTAAAAGAGGACATAAAAAGATGAAACTTGGCTCCAGATTTGTTCCAAACTGTGGTGGAAACTTAAAAGTAAGCAGTATTTGACTTCTACTGTAGATTACAGTACTTACTCTTACTTACTTTACTAACTTGAGTCAGATTGTTAAACCAGAATCTAATGAACTAATAGGTGTTGTCAGGAAGTAAAGTGTTAAAATCAGCTCCACCTTCACCTGCTGACAATCATGTATATTTTTCTGCATAGTGAGTACGTTTGTTATCTAAAAATTAAAATGTAAGTGAAATGTACCAGAAGTGGACCAAATCTGAACTATTAGATTCATATTATAGCATCAGTATCAGTGTAGTGTTTGCTTCTTACTGTAGTACTTCCACTTATAGACTCAAATGTATATTTTAAATCATGTACTTTGTACTTGAACTTCCGTAAAGAATGCAAAGTAGTACTTCTACTTAATATGGAGTATTTTAAGCATATGTTTGCACTTTGACATGAGAATTGAGTACTTCTACTATACATAGTTATTGACATCTAAAGTGTTTGGGCCTTAGGTTTAATTCCTGTACAGATTCGAGGAGAAATCCACTTCAAAAACCTGATTTCTGATTAGCTACTGTGAAAATCAACATTCAATACCTCTGTTCACTAACTGACCCTTAGTTAGTAACAATAAAGATGCTAATATTGGTTAGCATCAAATAAAGTACTCTTAAGTACTGCAATTTTTGCTGCATTAATGTGTAAACATTAACACTGCTGACAGCTGCTTCATCCACACTAGCACATCAGTGTTTGGTAGTTCATGACTTTCTGATCTGAGAATAAAACATGTTTCTCTGAACTGCACTGACGTAAAATAAAGTACAAAAACTACAGATGTCTGAAGAAAACTGAAATTTGCTGCTGACAGTTTAAAATAAGAAAGTTACTTAAAATTACAGATATTTGAAGCTTAAGCAGCCATCCACCCTCAAACATTCATATCAAACACTGTGAAAGCTTTGCACTGAGCAGGGATCCATAAAGGTTTCAAAGCAGTTACCTTCTTAGTTTTCAGACTTCTCTGAAATAACATGCAGCTCATTATTAAACTCACCCACTTTCGCTCCAACCACATGTGCAATCTGATCCATCTCTGTGGCTGTTTCTGTCTGCTGAGGGCAGATGCAGGTGAAGGTGATACTAAGGCTGAGGACAGGCAACGCCTCTCAGGTAGACGACTCAGGTGTGTCTGCAGACAGGACAGACCTGTTCCACCTGCTCTGATACTCACTTTCATCCTAATCAAGAGTCATCATGCACCTTCCTTTAAATATATTTGATTTAGTAGTAGCTTGGTTTTTTTATTTTACTTTACAAAGGAATGAACTTTGTGCTGTTGCCACAGAAGGGGCTGCTCTGCCCTGAGTTCTGACTGCAGGCGCTGCTGCAGTGATAGGAGCTTATACTGCAGGGCAGGTTTATCGTGTCACCTTGAGAAATGACAAGAATGTCACGTGTATGATGAGTCTCACTCCTCCCACAGTGTGACTCACAATGAACACACACACACACACACACGTCCTGCAGTGGTCCTGAGAGAGTGAGTGGCTCTTTCTTACTTCTCACTAAGTGGTTAAAATTAAGGCTGGAACATTGATCTGAGTCAATATTATATTTTGTTCACTAATAAATTCATATAATTTCTGTTTATCCTATTTAAACATCACCAATAAGAAAATCTAAAAAACAAACAAAACTTCCATAATCACAAGAAGAGTCCCACTCATTTTGAGAACAAATCTAAAATACAGAAGAACCTGAAAAAATATCAGAATATAGATCAGAAAGAGAAGGAAATACTCTAGTAACACTGCGTGACACTACTGGTGACGTTGGTTCCCAGGAGTCCTCCTGGCCCAAGGCTAACGTTAGCTAGTATTAGCCGTTATTATTTGTCACCTTACTTTACTCATCAGTGAACTCACTAACCTCAGTCATTTTACTTCCTACTGGCTGGAACCTATCAACAGTTCGACAAATGTAGGAGGGAATTTACGCTAATACGTTGATTGCGTACATACGTAAATAGACTTCTCATGCGGAAATCGTTTTTAAACGTGCATTCGCCTATATGGACGATTTACTTTGACGCGTCGTTCCACCCACAGGTTAGACAGACCGATAATCTTTCTATAATTTCCTGTGCATACAAATTTTGAAAAATAAAATATTTCTACATTTTTTGAGCATATATTAAAAGATGAGTGCCACATAATGCAACAAACAAGAAATGAAAAGACTTAAACACAGGTTGAAATAAAACTTACTAGTGAAGAAAACCCCAGGTCCATTGAATTTGCTTGACAAAAATATTCATTTGGTTTCACATTATTCATTAACTTTTACTTTGCAACCAAAGTTTTAGATGAGGTTGGATGTTGGTTGGACGTAGATGTAGGACCAAAAGAAGCAGCTTTCCATGGATGACGTTAACTTTTGTCCCATTGTTTCATACACTCTTAATGCATTTCCTCTACAACATAAAACCAAAAATTCAACATGGCATGATTTCAATATGAAGACTGGTGTCCTGTTCTGTCCAGGGTGTATCCTGCCCTTCACCCAGTGACAGCGGGTATAGGGTCCAGTCTCTCACGACCCTCAACAGGATAAGCTATTAATAATCAATTAATACCATATTCTTCCTGTACTCAGTTCTATTTTTGTGAAGTTACACTGCCACCTACTGGTAAACACCTGTCATTACAGAGAGAAGTGAGCTATGTGTGGAGCTGATGGGAGTTTGATTAGCTTTTCAGTTATAAACCAAAATATGACCTATTGAAGAGGAGAAATTACCGAAGGATTCATTTTGTGGGAAGCTTAATGACCTGTATACGATTCCATTCCACATAATTATCAGTCTTTTTATCTGTCTGGTTATTCTTTCATAATCACCCTCTCCCAGCATACAGACACACACACACACACACACACCTGTTTGTCATTCATAGTATTCAGAACATGAACTGTATTTAGAACATGCTTTTATGTCTACAAAGATCTCTATAGATATCAGTACAACTGGGTGACAGGCCTTGATAGGTCACCAGTCTATAGTGAACCACATATTTGAACCACAAACATCAATGAATCCCTGTAAATCTGACCAAAAAAGGGGGGTACAATATTTAATTGGAAAACTTCTTCACTGTCCAATTCTTCCTATGATATTTTGCAGTCTTTCCTCAACTCTGTAGCAGATGCTTTTGTCTTCATAGGGTAAAATATCAGCAGAATTTAATGCAAGCTATAGGTATGTGCTACACAGTATTCGTTTAGCTTTTATTTCCAAAGTGTTAATTATTAAGGCATCCACATTTACCATTAAACACACTAAAGTCTCCCATAGGGTGGCCTCACTTATTTATTCTTTAATGATTTATACTTGAGACTACAGGGGAAAAAACATTTAGAAGTCCTTGTGATAATCAGAGGTTGTTTTGGGGAGAATGAACTATAAAAATAATTTTTAAAAAACGCGTACAGTAGCTGCAGGCATATACACTTGGCATTAGGAGTGACTTAATAATCTTAAACAGCTGTCTATCTTATCTACATTTTCCACAAACAAAATTTTCATATAATTTAATAGGTTTACAGCCTAACAACATGGTAATTAAATGGACTCTACCCTCCGTAGCCAGGCAGCGTGCAGGCCCGCTGTTTGAAGACTGACCAAGTCACATCTCAGCTGCTGCTGCTGAGCTTTAATCAGAGGGTCTTGACAGGGTACAGAGCCTCAGCTGCCATAAGGTGTGGAGGATTACATAGACAGTATATGACCAGGTGTGGCTCCCACAGTAAACCTTCAGCCCAAGTCAGGTATGAAATTAGTGACTATATGTGGACCGAGCACAGAAAAGTTAATTTTTCATTAGTTGCAGTCCTGGGCAGGTACTTATCACATTTCTGATAATTACACTATAAAAATGTAAAAGAGTAAAACTAGTAAAAAGGTTTTTTGCTGAGTGTGGGCAATAAGAAACATCAAATTACAGATATATTAAAAAGGGTCTTTTTAGAGGAGCTCTATATTAACAAAAACTATCTTTACTGGTCTGTTCTGCTAAATCACATATTTTTATTCATTCAAAAATTTTTACATCTAAAGTGACCATTAAAAATGATTCAACACTATGATGTACTGGCCACTTTATTAGGTACACCTGTACAATGTAATACAATCCAATACAGCAGCTCTGCCACAAATTCTACTTTTAGAATGTTATATTGTCTATTTTTTTCAGTTTAAACTGTCAGAGAGGTGACAATTCTACTCTCTCTATATTATTGAGGTTGAAGTGGTTAGTGTGAGTGCATTATAAGACGAGGTGGTTCTAATGTTTTGGTCCCCCCATTTTAAATAGAGTGGGCAAAACATTAGAACTATATTTAACCTGTTGAAAATATAATTCTTGGCCAAGCTGTATTGGATTGCATTAGATTTTGCAGATATACCCAATAAAGTGGCCAGTGTGATTATATCCCATTGCCTCTTCAGAACTGTCAATGTAGATTTTGTACAGTACTGTATTTTGTACAATACAGTTTGTTTTTAAATTTGTCCATGTTGGCTTTTGGTATGTTTATTATTTATTTTTACTTGTGTATGTTCCTTTCCATAGCTAACACTAGAGCACTCTTCATACGCTTGAATGGCAAGAAAAAATATCAACATATGGGGTAAAATACTTGGCAGTTAGCTGAAATGGACACAAACTTTGGTTCAACACATTTGTGGTGCCAGGTACATGACAGAAATCATATATTTAGAATTCAGTACTAAACAGATATAAGCAGACTGTGAAGATGCTTAGACACTGGTTAAATGTTAAATCTGGGACAGATTTATTATAGTTTTCACTCCTGACTAAGTATAGTCAGTGTTGTCGTATTAGTAATAATAAAAACTGTTGTTTTGTACATTAATAGGAAATTAGGACAGTTTTTTGTCGTTATTAAGAATTTAAGATTGAGTACTGTAAGGTGCTTTCAGATTGAGACCTCTATCTTTCTTGTTTACCAGTTCTGTAGTGTTTTAGCAAGTAGAGCATTTTTATGTTTGTTCAGGTCCATAATGTTACTTTTGCATATTCATAAATATTGGCACAGAACTAAGCTGGTCGATGACTTTAAACAGGAAAACTGATCTATGTGGACAGTTTAGAAGATCAGGGACCATAGTCACAAAAGCTGCTCCTACTGAGGAAATTCCTTGATGGTTAATAAGAATTTTACCTTTAAATTATTGTTTTATTACTTATTCTCAAAGCATCTTAGCCCTTAAAAGACTTCATAAAATAGCACAACTGTTATGAGTACGACACAGGGGATACACTTTTAGGGGATTAAGACTTAGAATATTTACCAAATTGTCAACAGTTAATGAGACGCTACACATTAGATTGACCATAAACATCTCTGTACAGTCTCATTAGAGATGTGCACATCTCCCACACAGCACAGTTGTATCATGCTGCCAGAAATGAAAGTTATCACATTAAACTGCTTAAACTGGACAAATGCAGGAGTTCATTCACTTCCACTGGAAACTTGCACCTTACATAGTAGATACTCCATTACTGATGTATGTGATGGGACTCATGCTCTACATTTCATCCAGTGCTTATACTTGATAAGACTAATTAACAGCCACATTAATTGATGAAAGGGAAGCTATTCTCTCTAAGTAATATCAAATTAAGTTCTACATTTATTAAAAGGGTAAATAGACTAAGCATAAGCAGAAAATTGACACACACAAAAAGAAAAACACAAGTACAGCTACAGAGGGTATATCATCAAAGCCAACAGGGTCCTGAGATGAAATTGTGTCCCCTGTGTTACCCAGTTTCTCCATCCTAGACTAGGACTGTTGAAGCTAAATTATTAGCTCTATGAGGGTGCTAAGAATGATTGTGTGTGCCCAAAGAGTTGATATAACTGCCAAAATAATGACCAAGCAGACAGGATTCCCCCCCCTAAGATGCTAAAGGACAGTCTTCCAGCATTTTTAAAAGGTGGGCATTAAATCCAATACCCAAATTATGGCATCTGGTTAACTTCTCTGTTTAGATTCTGAATAGAACAGGACTGTTGATAACAAAATTGACATAATTTGAAATGAGAAAACACTCAGCGGTTTATGATTCTGGACATTTCCTTTTATTGAGCCAACCACCCTGACCACAACCAACATAGCTACCACATTGTTAATGCATATGGTACATTGGTGTGTATACACTGGCAGGAAGCAGCCCATCAAAAACACTTCATAGAATACAGTATAAGTTAAAATTCAGGCCTGTGTAACCATGTGACAAAAGCTCTCTTCTCACTCAAATGGTGCCATTCAGTTTACTATATTATGCCATAGCTCCATAACAGCCAAGATCTCTGTGTGGGGAGGCTATGAAGTCATTCATATACATGTATGCCCCATATTTCTTTCCTGTAAGGAGGCAGATAAGTCTGTCAACTCAAGCACAACTTTTAAAAACTCGATATGAGTCAGCAAGAGGCAGGGGGGTGGGTGGAAATAAGCCAAGAGTAGGTTCTTTAGTAAGGTGACAGATCAGGCTCTGTCAGAAATCCTACAATGCATCAATCTGTCCACTGTCTACAAGGATTAAAGAGAACAATGTTGAGTGAAGATTTAAAGACCATTCATGGCAACTGGAGGATTCTAACCCCCAGTGTATACAGACAGACAAGAGAAATGAAGGAATATCACAATTATTTGGAGTAAAAAGGTCAGAAAGTCTACTCAGTATGACAGCTGGGACCAAACTGACAAAGCACCAGATAACCACCAAAGGTCGAATATCTCCATCCTGCATCACCCGGATGTAACGGACAGAACTTGAGAGTTGTAGGTTTTAAAATGCAATTGATGGTTCTGCTAGTAGTACCAGGTGTATTACCCTATGTTAGTTTTGTTCTCATACAGATTCACAAAAAAAAAAAAAAAAAAAGAGAGAGAAATAAGTTGAATTTTGTTTTGTGTTTGGCCACTTGAACAATAAAATTAGAAATGAAACTGAACCTCTTGTACAAATGACAAAACATAAAACCATATGTTTAGTATGTGCAAGCAGAAAAACAAAAATATGACATTAAGTATTCTCATTTTTATCACTAGTTCATGAGGTTGCAGATTTAAGATATGCAATGAGATCCTGACGCTCTCCTTTCTTTTTGATTCCAGCGAAGATCATTTTGGTTCCAGGAATGTACTTCTTCGGGTTCTCCAGGTACTCCATCAAGGTGTCCTCCCCCCACACAATACCTGAGCAATGACAAGTCAATTGGTGATTAAAGCAAAGTAGGCCATTTCTGAACTTTGTCAGTTTTTAGAACTATAACAGAAGTCCCCCCTTTCCATATGTTAGGACTGTAACCCATTATAAAAGTTTGGCTGTTTTCATCTCAGGACTGCTATTTTATACGTTTAACTTTTTTTTATTTTTTTTTATATAAATGAGAGAAAGTATCCATTAAGATGTCGTCAGTTTATGCAAATTTTAAAATGTCATAATTGCAGATGTCAGTAGCATGAGATACATATTACAGCCATGCTCAGAGTGAGTGTGTTAATTTACTGCTGGCTTTCTTCATAGTGATTTAATTTATAATTGTTGGAACGTAAAATCTAGTGACAGAGTTAAAATATGACCTTGGTTTCTGCTAGGAAGCTTTAACCAATCAATATTTTTTAAAGCAAGCTGATTCTCTTGAGCCACTAATTATTGCAGGTGTAGCCAAGTTTAATCTACATTTATCAATTTCTGTATTGTACTACTTAATTCAGAAACATTTTAGATGTAGTGAAATGCCTTTACAAGACATTTTAAATATATACCTCAAACAATGTAGTTAAAGGTTATTGAAAGCCCCATTTCACTACCACTGAACTGACCTTTAGTCTTGTTGGCATCTGTGTATGAGAAGCCCTCTGCCTGCCCGGTCTTGCGTCCAAACAGACCCCATAGGTTGGGACCCACCTTGTGCTTGCCGCCCTTCTCTACTGTGTGGCACTGAGCACACTTCTGGACAAAAACCTTTTTTCCCTTTTCAATGTCACCCATAGTGAGCTGGAGGAACAAATAGAAAAAGACAAAAACAATGAAAAAGACAAAAAAAATAAGTACTTACAGACATGGATACATTTAGATTAATAAATATAGCCATCCCCTTTCTAATCAAAGACCCTGTAGAAAGCAGGAAGCTAATCACTGCTGTAGTCCGAATGGCGCCATCTTGTGAAGGTCATTTAACATGACAACTTTTACTGCACCTGTAGTTTTACTTTCTTACTGCACTCAAGCAAGTCAGGATATTTCTGTCCTCTGGCACCTTCCCCAGGTCATTCCAAGGTGTATGAGCCAACAAGAGGTTTATCTGTATTTGTTCCACTTTTGTTTTCCCTTTAGCCACACTGTCTTGATAAGTAAAGTGTATGTCTACCGATGACATCAATGGCAACACACGACGTCCCCTGAACTTTTTGATTCTGACTACTTTTCGTTTTCAGCTATTTCAGCGACAGAAATCAGCACCAAACCAGACTGATAACATGTTAGCCTTTCTTACATTACATCTAGTTCTGGCAGCCTCAGCTCAAGTTACTGTACATGAAACGTTGCCAACTCTGTGGAGTAAATAAGGCTGACAGCAGTGGGAATAGCTTTACAGTATCGTGGGAAGCCATTAGTCGAGTTTAAACGAGCCAACGTTAACGTCCTTAACATTAGCCAGCTTATAGCCTGTTAATGTTATGCGACCCTGGTTTTCCGCCAAAACGTGTTCTCCTGCTTCTGTTATCGAATTACTGATGATAATTAGCCATTGTGCAACTTTAGCTTGTCGAGATTACACTCTTAAGTAGTTCATTATTTTGTTTGACAGTTTGAGATACGAGCTTAAAATCTGCAAGGAAACACACCACACAATATGTCGACTTGGCTGCCGTATAGTGGACTCAACAACAAGGCCAAAATGTAACCATCTGGTCAAATTGGAAAACGTGTTAGTCGAACAGTCAATAAAAGGTTAGTACTATGACTCATCGTGGGTGAATTTAGCTAATGCCCATGTAACAATTGAATAAAATTGCACCAGCGAGTTAGATCTCTTGTTGTACGACTAACGTTAACACGACTTTCATGATAGTTTACATGTTGCATTTTAGGATAAAACTACAGATAAATTAAGCATACGGTTTAGGGTCACTGTCCAGGCAGCCAGTGGGTTATCTAACCTAACTAGCTGCGCTATATGGTTAATATGGCGGGCAACCGGCTAACGTTACCTCAGCCGTCTCGCGAAGTCTGAGAAATAAGTTAACATTGTCCACCACAAACTGAAACCAGTTTCAAGCACAAACCGCTAATAATTTTGGATTTCAAATACAACTTTAGATTTGACGAGGCAGCACACAATTGCTGTGAGCTGGCTGGGCCTAGCAAGTATGCTAGTAGGGTTAGCCAGAAATGTACCAGCGACTCGGGCTGTCAAGGATGCTTCAATGACGGCGTCCGTATTTCGCGCTCAACGCTGCTATATTGGCTCTAAAGAATCCTTGAACACTGGGGACGCATAAGAAGCTTTAGAACAATAAATTACAAAACAATTAAGCATGAAATTACTACATTACTCCTGAATATCAGGCTAGGCTGGATAAGCAACACGTGAGCTAACGCCAGCTAACGTTAACAATGAGCCTCAGTCGCCCGGCTTTCTTTCGGCTCTCCAGTTGTTTATTAGCACCGTTATAAGTAGTAAACCCACAAACATAGTATACAATTGAATTACAAGCCCAACAGCCACTATTAAAAACGTACCGTTTAATTGAAATATATGGAGATCAATTCACTCCAGCAGTCAGCTGTTCTCTCAGCCGGTAGGCGATGTCTGGCGGTCGGAAAGAAGGTCACTATACTTTTGAGGCACCGGCTATAGACGTCATCGCGTAACTGAGCGATCTCATCCGGATCGTCCCTTTAATGCGGATGAGTCCAAATTCCACAAAAGTTCGTTTCCTTACTTGACCTTTTAACTTCAAAAACTCTCCAAAACTTTGATGTTTTGGGGACATTTTGAGGTAAAACGCACATAATTGAATGTTTTCAATCATATAACGAAATACTATGTTGCCATTCGCTGTTTATATATTAAGCAAAGGAGACAAGAGCCTAGGAAAGGAAGCATGTAGTATATTTTGGCAGTAGCCCCATTTTACAGCGTTTGGTAACCACTGTGCATTAAAGGGCACCTTCTGCTATAGTCATATAAGGAGAGAAATACATACAGTATATTTAAATGTACATTTCTCAAATTTCAAACCCGTATTCCAGCTCACAGTTTAGGAATATGGACAATTTAAAATGCCCCCATAGTTGTTGGTGCTTGCTACACTGTACTGTAATGTTGTACTTCACTTGAGCGGTCTATTTTAAGTTTACGGTTACGAATTACTTATACCTCACAGTAATTGAGAGTTACACACTAAAAGTCTTGGCACTAGAAATTGTAGGTACAATTTTTTCCATTACACCTATTACATTTATTTTATATATTATATTTACTTGACACTTTCCAGACTAAAAACATTTAATATTCAACCAATGGTCCCTAGCCTTTATTTGGCATGTAACCTATACTGAATACAACTTAACAAACCATATAGTATACTGACTTTTCATTTCCTCTCTGTCTGTTAGGCTATTGCCTATATTACCTATATGTCTGTTGTCCTTAGAATAGATAGAAATAGTGTACATATTAGGCAAATATGGCATACCACATATTTTATTATGATAGTAATGTTTTTGTACAGTGTCCTGAGAAATTATTTTAGTGGTAATAACAAGAATGACACAATTTTGTTTCAATAAATGTACGAACATAGATTTTAAAAATATTTTACAAAAAAGACCTATAAATGTAATAATAAGGCATAACAAGGATTTTAGAAAAATCATGTAATTCCACAAAGCCTAAGGCTATCTTCAAAAAGTTGATTTAGTTCACTAATTCCATTGAAGAAGTGTATAGTTGTATAATGTATACATTCATTCCACACAGACTGATATATTTCGAGTGATTACTTCTTTTAATTTTGATTATTATAACTGACAACTAATGAAAACCCCAAATTCAGTATCTCAGAAAATTAGAATATAACTTAAGAGTACAAAAAAAGGATTTTTCCACACTCTAATCAGCTAATTAACTCAGAACACCTGCAAAGGCCTTTAAATGTTCTCTCAGTCTAGTTCTGTAGGCTACACAATCATGGGGAAGACTCCTGATGTGACAGTTGTTCAAAAGACGACCATTAACAGCTTGCACAAAGAGGGCAAGACACAAAAGGTCATTGCAAAAGAGGCTGGCTGTTCACAGAGCTCTATGTCCAAGCACATTAATAGAGAGGCGAAGGGAAGGAAAAGATGTGGTAGAAAAAAGTGTACAAGCAATAGGGATAACTGCACCCTGGAGAGAATTGTGAAACGAAACCCATTCAACAATGCGGGGGAGATTCACAAAGAGTGGACAGCAGCTGGAGTCAGTGCTTCAAGAACCACTACGCACAGACGTATGCAAGACATGGGTTTCAGCTGTCCCATTCCTTGTGTCAAGCCACTCTTGAACAACAGACAGCGTCAGAAGGTTCTCACCTGGGCTAAAGACAAAAAGGACTGGACTGCTGCTGAGTGGTCCAAAGTTATGTTCTCTGATGGAAGTCAATTTCGCATTTCCTTTAGAAATCAGGGTCCCAGAGTCTGGAGGAAGAGAGGAAATGCACATAATCCATGTTGCTTGAGGTTCAGTGTAAAGTTTCCACAGTCAGTGATGGTTTGGGTGCCACGTCATCTGGTGGTGTTGCTCTACTGTGTTTTCTGAGGTCCAAGGTCAACACAGCTGTATACCAAGATGTTTTAGAGCAGCTCATGCTTCCTGCTGCTGACCAACTTTATGGAGATGCAGATTTCATTTTCCAACAGGACTTGTCACCTGCACACAGTGCCAAATCTACCAGTACTTGGTTTAAGGATCATGGTATCCCTGTTCTTAATTGGCCAGCAAACTCACCTGACCTTAACCCCATAGAAAAATCTATGGTGCATTGTGAAGAGGAAGATGCCATATGCCAGACCCAGAATGCAGAAGAGCTGAAGGCCACTATCAGAGCAACCTGGGCTCTCATAACACCTGAGCGGTGCCACAGACTGATCGACTCCAGGCCACGCTGCATTGCTGCAGTAATTCAGGTAAAAGGAGCCCCAACTAAGTATTACTGAATTTGGGGTTTTAATTAGTTGTCAGTTATAATCATCAAAAATAAAAGAAACAAACACTTGAAATATATCAGTCTGTGTGGAACGAATGTATACATTATACAAATTTCACTTCTTGAATGGAATTAGTGAAATACATCAACTTTGTGAAGATATTCTAATTATATGTCCAGCACCTGTATATATCCTAAGACCGGCACTGCACAGCTGGGGATGGGAATGGGCTGTTAGTGGTTCAGTGTCTTGCCAAGAGACACTTCAAAAATATAGCCGGGACCAAGGATCGAAGCATTTACTCTGTGGTCCGTGGACGACTGCCTTACCAACTGAAAGCCTAAGGCTATATTAATGTGTTATAATTTAGAAAAGATAAATGGAGGGCAACAACGCGCTTTAGCTGCACGACCAAGCAGACTAAGCGCAGAAGAAGAAGATGAAGAGGAGAGAAAAAAAAGAAAAAGGAGGAGTAGGCTTCGTCCATAAAACGTAGTGACGTTCATTAGCGGCAAAGAAAGATGGAGGACTACCCTTCTAAACAATCCCCCGAAAACCTCGATGACCCTCCCAACAGCCGTCTCTTCGTGGTCACAAGTCGGTCCATAACTGAAGATGAGCTTCGGGAAAGTTTTTCCGTCTTTGGAGACATTCAGGGGGTTTGGGTTGTCAAAGACAAGCAGACTAAAGAGTCTAAAGGTATCGCCTATGTGAAGTTCTCCAAATCTTCTCAGGCCTGCCTGGCCATGGAGGAAATGCACGGAAAAGTGCTGGTGGAAGGGACTAAACCCATCAAGGTAACGGGCTTGATGTGTTAGCGAACAGAATCCTGTTGGCTAATTTGTCGTTAACGTTAGTGCGTTGTAAATGGCAGGTAGTTCCACCACTTGAAGCTCAACAAGCTTGATACACCTGAACAGTAACGTTAGCTTGCTAGCATGATTAACACAACGTTAACTAACGTTAGCGTTAGTTTAAAACATGGATGTAGGGTTTTCTTTACTCCACGATCCGTGGTTCACAGGGAAATGAGAGACTGAAGTCAGACCATCTCCAAAGTGCATGCAGTGTGGCCAACAGGGTTAATAAAGGTTTTTCTCATTTCCCCAATTTGCCTCTTTCTTTGTGATGCCTCGTAAATATTTGCAGATGATTTGGTTTTGGAATAAAACCATGTAACATGCACTTAGAAGGTCTTGCAGTGTTCCCCCCCTCCAATAGCTTCCGTATTTTTTTGACGGGCAAAGTCCAAACCAGAGAGTCACTCGATAATCTACATACTTCCGTATAATTTTATAGGCCGGCAGAATTTGCTGATAGCAATGAATGTGGATAATCAAGTCAAATTAACCAGAACACAATGGAAAACTTTAAATGCTTTGAGCAGCACACACTGTTTTCCAAACACACAATATATATTGTTTGTAGAATGGGTTTTAGAACAAGTCTCAAAACATTTGAACATAACATCAAACTAGATACCTTTTAAGAGATGAGGAGAAAATGCCATTTAAAATAACAATTGTCTGACATAAGGATTATAAATTAAGACAGATGTGAGTGTATTTTTGTGTTGCTGTAAATGGAACTAGTGTTTGGACAACTATTGTTTAACATTCAATTATTAAATTAACTTAGATAATACTTACATCGTTTAGATATCATAGATGCTGTTGTCTTTAAGTTGTAGGGGTAGCCAGTAATACTTTCAATTGTCTTGTGGGTTGTGCAGGTGTTTATCGCCCAGTCAAGGTCTTCAACAAGACACAGAGATGTTGAGGATGAAGAGCTGACCAGAATCTTTGTCATGATCCCCAAAACATTTTCAGAGGAGGACCTCAAAAAGATATTCAAAGTAGCTACACCCACTTCTTCATTTTCTTCACCCACTTACTACAGAATCTTCTTTCTGTTTAAAAATTTCTCTCTATGTTAAATAAAACCAAGACCTGTAAACAGCGTGTAACATGTTAGTCAAGTTTAATGGACGCATATATTTTTTAGATACTACCTTCTGTGTTATTTCTGTAAATATGCCTAAACTAAAACAAAAATGGTTTCACTTTTTTATTTTACATATATATTTTAAGCTTTAAGATCTGAAACATGTTATCTTAAAAACTTAGATATTAAATTAGTAGTTTGTTTCTTTTTCAGGAATATGGGGAAATTGAGTATTGTGTGATCATCAAAAATAAATTCACCGGGGAAAGTAAAGGACTGGGCTATGTGAGATACTACAAACCTTCCGAAGCTGCCCTTGCTATAGAGAACTGTGACAAAAGTAAGATTGTGTGGATCCTCTTTACACAAAAGAAGTAGCAGCAGAAAAATGTGGAGATGCAAATTGGTACTTCACAAACTCACATTTCTACTCCCTAATATGCATACATATACTTTGTTTAGTGTGTTTCTAGTCATGATTGCTTCTCACTAATATTAACCTTTTAAAAACACAACTCTGAACTCTTTTAGCTTACAGGGCCATCCTGGCTGAGCCTCGTTCAAAGGCTGCATCAACAGAAGATTACAGCGGGGGAGCAGCCAGAGTCGATTACTCAGGTGGTTCTGATTCCATGAACCAGTACGCCTTCCCTATGGGTACGCGGTTGACTGATATCCAAATTTATTAAATCTTCTCAGTTTAGCCACATTATTGATTTATGTTTTAAGTGCGTGCTGTCAGATGACATTAAGAAAGACAAAGTTTTTGTTTTTTTATGGCACTGTCCTAACAAACTGACCATTAGCTGATGTTTTTAAGGTCTTTTTTTCACATTTAGGGCCAGTTTATCCTCTGTCAAAACTAGTTTGTAAATGTTCTAGCTTGTAAAAGCCTCTTTATTAGTGAAGTGTCTTATAAGTGGGTCCTAATGATCCTTTCAGTTGTTTCACATTATTTCACTGATCTACAGGTGGCAGTAAAGCACCAAGAAACTCAGCAATGCACCAGGAAAGGCAGGGAAGAAGACTGCTAGCAAGTAAACATAAATGAAAACTGCAGATCACACATTTTTCAAAAAATAATTGCCTTAGGACAGTTAAACACAAACAGCTTAAGTGATTTATGAGTTATTTAGAGGACTTTGTGACCCTTTGTCCCATTGGAGGATCTAAATGAAGTGATGAGTTATCTCCTTCATCTGCAGTGACACTGAGTAGACATAATGCAAGTTTTTAAAGAAACTTTCAGAGAGCACAATGTTACTTTTAAATGTTAACGGGAAAAAGATCATCTAAATCTTACCAGGTAAATGAGCATTTTACTTTTTCAGTGTTTGATCCAAAGGTATCCTAGGGAGGGAATCGACAGTAAAACAATGACAGACTTGGGCAACAAAGAAACATTTAATTACAACTGGAATTCGAGGCCTCTGACATACTGTACATTTGTAAATCCCTTCCTGCAGTTGTCCGTGTCCTGTTATTAAAACTGATGTCTTTACTTCTTCTACAGCTGACCCTGGGAACTACCTGGTCATGGACTACCGCTCTGGAGACTTCACACGGTGCCTTATGATGTCAACACGGGCGGCACTCACCCAGGAGCAGATTTTTGCTCTGTTTGACATTATTCCCGGTATGGAGTACTGCGAGCTGCAGAGAGACGCTTATGGAATGAGCAAAGGTTAGTGATCAACCACAAAGCATGGGCTTAATGTATTTATAATTTGTAATACTGTACGTTAGAATCAATATACAACAATGGTGTTTTTGATGTATCCCATCTTTTAAACTTAGTGGGCCTCTGATTTAGATTTTTTTTTTGGGCAAAGTTGTTTTTAATATTTAATTTATTTCTGATTCATTTATTGTGATTATTAAAGTCAATAAATGTTCCTGTCTTTGCTTTTTCAGTTGTGTTTTTGTCTGACCAAGAGGAAATAAATCAGTGCTGTATGATTATTATTCTATTCCATGTATTGCTAAATTGCTAAACTTTCCTTGAAACTCAAGAAATAGAACTCAAAGTTGTTTGTATTTCGTGTAAACTGTGGATGTCGACTCATTTTTAATGACTCTAGCGTTAATAATGTTTGCTTGTTTGGATTTCTGTGTGCCATATTTCCTCAGGTCATGCATTGATTCGCTACAGTAACCTGGGATCAGCTGTTTATGCCAAGGAGAAGCTAAATGGCTTTGAATATCCACCTGGTAACAGACTGGCAGTAAATTTTGTTGATGATGGAGAGGACCGCACCAGGTACACACTTGCATGCTTAATACACACTCACTGTGTGTGTCTGCAGAAGGGTCAGAAGTTAATGAAAGCACGTACTAAAAATGCCCTTTAAAGTGAATATATATATTAATTTAAAAATGGGCCTAAAATGTCACTGATAATTAAGAGTAACCTTCTTATTGTCCCCTGTGGGCCATAGTGACTGGGCAGCCTTTTTCTAGAGTGGCCTGATGAGGAAGAAAAGGAGCAACCACTCTTTGTATAGTAAACAAAGGAGTACATGGGCTGTTCCAGCACAAACCACAAGAGCCCATTGTGCTTTACTCAGTTTTGTTGATAAATCAACTAATGTTAAAAAAGCAGCAGTCTTTGCAGAATGGTGATCTGAATTAAGTCAGAATAAAACATTTGTACATTTTCCTTGGCCTGAAATTTACCAGTTATTATGATATGTTTAAATTTCTATTTGCTCAGCATTCTTACAATGCTTTTCAGGAGTAAAACAATACAAAGATAGTAAAAGTTACATCTGTAACACAGTATGTATAATAAATATTTGCATTCATGTGTTTATTCTTATTCTTGGAATGAAAGGTGCCAACACTAATAATGGCAGGCAATATGCACATGTCCACAGAAGTGAAAGAAATAAAGTGTAATTCAGATTGAGGGCCACCCACCCAATTGGCCAAGATCTGATTTTATAAATATCTAATTCATTCCATCTATCACTTGAGTCGGCTGGGGGCAAAAACAAATCAGATTTGGGTCACTTCAACATGTAATGTGAACATAGCCTTTGTCTGTATGAATCACTGAAGTACAGCTCGTTGTTTTTTGTGTGTAGTCCTGTCGGTCGGATGGCCCTGCAGTTTGTTGCAGCTCAGATGATGAGTGCAGTGTGGAACGGACCGTCCTCAAGCCAAGTGATGAAACCACCTGTGAGTGTATGAAATAAATATGTTTTATCAGATCACAGTGCTTTTTATCTTGAGCTGTTTGGCAAATGTTTCTACTTCCATCAGGTTAAAGCGCTTTTTAAAGGCTTTTTTGGAAGACATTTGCACAGATATTTCTAAAACTGCCCAAAGATCAGTTATATTTCCAAAGAATATAAATCAGATTATTGTCATGCTTTTTTTTAAAGGAAAAGTGGCAACATTTTACACTAGCACTATTACATTTTAATAACTTTTAAGTTAAATAATTAAATATTTTCATTTTAGTTGCTCTGGAATCACTTCAGAGACGAAATGTGACCACACTATTCCATAATTTTAGGTTTTAAGTTGGTAAAGGCAGTCGTCCACGGACCACAGGGTGAGTGGGTCGATCCCCGGCCTTGGCTATATGTCGAAGTGTCTCTGGGAAAGACACTGAACCCCCAACAGCCCATTCCCCCCAACAGCCCATTCCCCTCCCCAGCTGTGCAGTGCCGGTCCAAGCCCGGTAGATATTGGGGAGGTTTGCGTCAGGAAGGGCATCCGGTGTAAAAACTGTGCCAAATCAACAACAACAACAAAAAAATGTCTCAGAGTTAATTGCTGTTCTGGGTTTTTATTGCTCCGGGCCTTTTGTGTGGCATTTCATGAATGAAATAAATAGTAAAATAAAAGTAATTAATTACAATATTTTACATGTTTAGCATGAGATCATACAGTTTTAATTCACAAGGATAAAACAGTATTTAGCTGGTTGGCCGGTTTGTTTTCTCCAGGGTTTTTCTACTGTCTCCCCGATGCCTCGGATTCAGACAGATGTCAACCTGCCTCCTCTGAAGAAGCTTGCTCCACCTGACAGCAAGGCCAAGGAGCGTTTGTTTGTTGTGTTCAGCCCCTCCCCACTACCCCTGGATGTGCTGGAGGATGTTTTCTGGTAAGTGTCCTATGTTGTTGACTCATAATTTAACTCCATTATAACATTGTAAAAATGTGCAGTTGAGTTTAATCTTCAGGATGTATATCTTTGTCACAAAATGGTCAAATGGAAACAATAAAAAGTGCCATTATAAAGAAAGACAAAGGTTCAATCGATCACAACTCCTTAGCTCATTTTCTGTAAATTCTTCTGGATGAGAGCATCAAGCTAAGTTCTGTTAGATGACTGTGTAATATTCGTCTCAAAATGCTGTTCCAGATCATCAGCCTTGATAATATGTTTCTGTTTTACAATTTCATGTCTTTTTGTTCTTCCCCACTGTCTCTCCCTGTGTCTCTTGCCAGTCGCTTTGGTTCTCTTATTGAGGTCCATCTGGTTCCTGGGAGGAAGGTTGGATATATGAAGTATGCAGACAAACAGGTAGGGGTGGATACAGTTAGACTAAATACACAGGAATGTCTGTGACATGTTGAGTGACAAGTGAAGCATTAGCCTAAAGTGACCAGCTGGCCCGTCTAGTATTTCTTCCTAGATAAACCTTCCTCTTCTTTCCTGTTTGTTAATTTCTGTCTCTCAGTGTGCAGATGATGCCATGGCAGCACTCCACAGTCGAATTGTCAATGGAGTAAAGATGAAGGTGATGCTGGCTGATCCTCCCAGAGAAGAGTCTCACAAGCGGCCTCGCACCTACTAGGACCGCATGACCAAAATGACCGGTAAGTGCCATGTTTTCTGATGCAGGGACGGCCAGTATGAGGAAATGCAAACCTGTTGGACCTGTAGCACACACACTGCTGACATTCTGACAGATTTTCTTCTTTCTTTTTTTTTTTTAAACCTTTTAATTACGTCTATATGCAGCTAATTGATGTTGATTTTGATTTTAAAATTAATAAAAACTCAAAATGCTGTAACCTGCATATATAATGTCAGCAAAAACGGGTAGGCATGTGCTGTGGAGGGCCGTATGTCTTCAGATTTCTTTTGAAATGGGAGACATTCTTTCAGATTTTCCTTTCTACTTGGACATGCATAGACTTGGCCCTCTGTTAAACAGTTTTCAAAAAGGACAGATATTGTTAATGTGGTAGTAGGGCTTTCTTTCCACAGTGAAAGCAGAGTGCTACACCATTACAGCTAAGATGAGCACCAGTTTTTCTGCCTCAATCACAGGATGTTGCACACTAGAGTAGATTTGCCACGTCCACCTGTACTCTTTGACACACCTGCACACTCCTTTGAAACCCTTTTGACTATTTGTTAGGAGAGCACTACTTGGTCTGACAAGATGTCAACAAGTTTCTAATGACCACTGAGTTGTTTCTGATCCTGTGAATAACGCTGCAGCTTCTTGTTCCCTAGGCGACTGTTGTCATGACACAATGAAACCTAAACTGACAGACCTACCTACCGACATCAAGCCCTTCTCCCGACCTCTGACACGACATTGACACCTGTCTGACCTTACTTGGGCTCAGTGACCTTGTGGTGACTCACTAAAGACTATGGAGACTATGAATTGTGGAGTGATAATCACTTACAATCTGTGAACAGCAGCCACATGTAAATTATGTGTAGTTTGTAGGTAGTGTAATGTTTTCATTTTTATTTAATGTACATTTTTTTACTTTTGGCTCTTGTCAGCTGGATTAACCAGTTTACAGCAACAGCAAGTAGCACATGTACAGACTGCTGAAGAAAGTTTTAAAGTAAAGTTTAAAAATATGATTTCAATTTCAGTTCAGGTGAGTAGCAACATGTACTTTTTCGAAAACTGTGGATGGGGGCTGCAGTCTGTTGATAAGCTCTAAAAAAAAAAAAAAAACAGGATTTATGAAGCTGGATTTAGTTCAGATACAGTCCTTCACTTTTTTGCTCTTGTAGTATGTGTTAATAATGTGTGTTACATAAAAATAAAAATCACTTCACACCATTTTTTTTTGTCTTGCGTTATCCATTTATGATGACAATTTCTCGTGTGAAAATTGACTTTTCATTTCTTCAGTTTTATTTTATGTACTTGCTCTGCTAAATAAATTTTATTTCTCAGGGCAAAATTTACAAAATAAATGGAAAAGTGTGGTTGCCTGTGGAGGAGGGGAACAAATTGAGAAGCTGTTTAATCAGACACATTCATACATTCACTCGTATATTAGTTTTTATTAAAAATAAGCTAAACTAGTACATTTCTATAAGAGTATTTGGGTTATTAATGTTTATATTATTCACACATTACAGTTGGTTATAAGAGCTTGAAATCCCTTATTTGTAAATGGCAAAAAATATTGAAGGAACATTTGTACTAACTGAACTGAAACTAAATGTATATTGTAATGTGAGATTTAGGGTTAAGTTCTCGTCCCCTCACATTGTGATTGCATGTAGAGGAATTTAAGCTTATTCATCTTTGTATAATAACAATACATATTCAGCTAGTACAAATGATCTTTTATCATAAGAAATAACATACTCAAGGATAGTATAAATGAAAAATGTTAAAATAAATTATTGCAAAAGTTTGCATCCCCCTTAATCACTAAAAAATAAATTTCAGATGTGTTTTTTGTTTTTTTGGGGAAATTGCAGTCACAGTGTGAACATTTTTTAGAGTCCATAGTTTATTGTGCTTTGTAAGAGTGTACATGGCTTATTGTAGTTTTAATTTAGTATCTTGTTGGCATAAAATAGTCTTAAAACTGGTGAAGTGCTTAGTACTGTTGCCTCACAGCTAAAAGGTCTCCAGTTTGAATCTACCTGCTGGCTGCAGTCTTTCTGTGTGGAGTTTGTATGTTCTCTACATGCTTCTCCCACAGTACAAAGACATGCATGTTATGTTAATTGGGGGCTCTAAATTGACCATAAGTGTGGATCTGAGTGTAAATGTCTGTCTGTGTTGGCACTGAAATAGACTGGAGACCTGAGACCTCTCCTCTTGCTCAACAACACCTGGAATAGGCTCCAGCACCCTGCAACTGTGAGCAGGATAAGTGCATTTGATATTATAATGGGGAAAAAATGTTTTACTCTTTTTGCCATTTCAAAATATGGGGATGCAAACTTGTGCACTAAACCGTATGTGGGATGTGGCATCATCTAAGAAGTGACACATTGGATGTACAATAATCGTTTATTTCTTCCGGAGGCAATTCATGCGAACATGATTTAAAATACTGGGCTGACAGACTAACTTGCACTCCCAATTTGGGCTTCTCTCTTATTATAGCACTAATCTCATCTCAATAATAGAACTCAAGCTGGGTCTGCTGCTGGATAATTCACAAAATGAATTTGCTACACAGCTTCAACATCAGCTAATACAAAAAAAGATTTGTAGATGTTTTTACTGTAATAAAAACTGCTCAAACCACAGCTGTTGTTTTGGTATGAGAGGAGGTGAATCTTCTGACAGCAGAATCACTCCTGTTCACTGCAGTTTACAGCAGCTTCTTTACACATCCTTCAATAGTATTACATGTAATTCCCACAGTACAGTCTCACAGGTATAGTGCTTTCATTTTAAGCCCTTGTAATGTCTCACTCTGTAAATCAACATATTCAGTATTTAATTGTATTCAGATAGAGAAGCCCTTGAAGCATAATTTATTGGAAGTATTTAGGTAAGCCAGAGAGGTTTTAGTGCACAGCTGTAAATTCTCTTAATGGAAATTCTGACAAGCAACAACATTTATGTGGACTTGGCCCTGATAAACCCTTAATAGCCCTGTGTGCTGTGGAAATGGGACACCTGATGAACGGACTGTCAAGGGTGTGATGCGGTGTCAGGGGACGATACAGAAAACAGAGGGGGCAGAGACAGTCAGTGATGTCATGATATAGTCAGGCTTTATTACTGGAGTCTCTGAAATGTAAAATCAAACATCTGGTCTCTCTGTTGATCAGCTCCATGCATCCATCAGTCCTTCCCTTTGTCACTTAGTCCGTCCTACCATCCACCTCACACTCCCTCGTCACCCTCACATGCTGCCTCTCAGTCTGCCAGCACCAGTGTGTTGAGTTCTTCGTCAAGCTCTTCCAGATCTTCGCCTGTGAACAGGTTTTCATCCACTGGTACCTCTTCTTCATCCTGCCCTTCTCCTTCCTCACCTTCTCCCTCTTCACCTGGAAGTCCATTGGCTTCAGTGCCACCGCAAGCTCCATTCTGCTTCTCTTCTGTAGACAAAGGAAAGAATTTTCAAATGCCTTTTTCATATACTTAAATGGTTCTCTTTACGGTCAGTAAACACCAAGCACATCTGTGGCAGTTGGCAGCAGTGTGGATATTCAAGTTGAGCAAGGGTTGTCCTTCTGACCAATTAGTAATTTTATTATCATTTATTGTAATTTAATAACTAACTAGCCTCCTGAAGGGTTGACAGAAAAATTTAAATCCCAGATCCTAATTTAAAACAGCTCAGCGTAAAATGGGACTTTCTGTGAGAAATTATTTTTAAAGTGTTTTTACCTATTGGATGCCAGCTGATATCTGATATATGCTACATATGAAAAGGAGAATACCCTAAAGCAATAGGAACAACAAATAGCCTGCTGTAATGAAATGTTCATTCTCAGGTGCCCCCTCTTTTTACTAAATTATCCGCACAAAAAATAGGCCAGATTAAGTAATTTATCACTTAATTAATTTGATACAGAAGAAAACTTAAAAATGTGATTATGATTTTTCTGCAGATATGAATGTTTACTGTAGATAGTCATAAGAAATAATGATGTCCTTGGGGACATGAGCTATAACTAAAGGGAAAAATGTCTTTTCTGTGTTAAAATTAGACTGAGCTGTGACTCAGGGAAGGAATACGGTTTTGAATCATTCTCCTGTGCATCTCTGTCCATCCATCTCGACATCTATTATAAACCCAGTCCTGTAATTTAATGGAGTTTAAAATCCCAGCCCAAACAGTGAATTAATTTACCAGGGACCAAAGCAAATGTTCTATACCCTCCTCCTCTGTGATGTTAAGCATCCAGATTGACCAGCACTCACATGGCAACTAGGCAGAAATACATTTTCTTACCATTTTCTGTTTCCGTTGGCTCAGTCTTATTTCTAGAGGTGAAACGGTCCATGGATGCTACAGTAATGCCTGTGTTGTCAACCTCTTGTGGAACAAAACAGGATAAGTCTATGTCTTGGACCTCTGTAGTGTCAATCTGAAATACAAATGATAAACAGCAGGTTCAGATACAAGCATGACACAAAAACATGTAACGCACAATCTGTCTTTGCTTTAAGAGCCCGTTGTCGGTGCTGAGATGAGATAAGACGTCCTTTCTGTTGGTTAAACAAGAACAACCCACTCAACTAAGTTACAAACTGATTTTTTTTGCATTACTTTCTTCTTCTGCTAAAAACTTTTTAATGCTTCCTGGAACTTCAATGTTCCAAAATAAAACCTGTTAATCTTTACACATTAACTATTTGTTTCCAGAATTAAAGGAACCAGGAAATTAATTAAGGGACCGAAAGCCCAATTGTGCATAATTAAGATAAACCTAAATTAAAGAGATGAGGGAAGGTTTTCTTGTTGCATTAGCCTTGTTATCCATTAATACCCTGAATCTACTGAGAAACAAACCAATGCAACAGGTGCAAGTAATTAAGCGGCAACTCATCTGCTGTTTGATGTCAGGCCATACCAAAATTCCAAACAATTTCAAAACAAAAACAAGATTTAAGTCTGAGGACTGAACCACATCATCTTTTATCACCTGTGAGCAAATAGACTCAGTGATGAGCAAGAAATGTACTGAAACAAAAGTGTAGAGATGCAGAAAATAGAGTTTTAACATTCCATCTACAACATTTCTATATGATTCACTGTTAAATTCAGGAGATGACAGTGGTAAATTTGATTTCATTTGTGAGGAACTTATTTATATGTGGTCACTGTGGCACAGGAAGGTAGAGCGGTTGTCCACCAATCTCGCAGTTGATGGTTATATCCCCAGCTCCTCCGGTCACATGCCGATGTGCGAATTGGTGAATGAGAAGCAGTGTAAAGCGCTTTGAGTGCCAATAGGTAGAAAAGCGCTATATAAGTGCAGACCATTTACCATTCTAGCAGCTTTTGAGCCAACCATAGAATAAGAATGATTGGTGAAAAGGTTAACTTCTCTCCTTCAGAGTTAAACCTGAGCTGCAGTCACAATACCAAACTTGGGTATTTCTAGTATAAAGGATAGATTTATTATGCCACCACGTTTTGCCTTTGAGCTCTGTTTTCTAAATATTTCAATTCAATGGTTCGAATTAAAGAATTTGAGTATTTGAGGGCCATAAGGTATCTTCCAGACAACACTGACCTCACAGTATTACCAAAACAACTTTCTAGAACTGGGAAACATCGAGATCACAACGCTGATAATTCTATTTGTATAAATATAGAAAACAATATTAGACAGTAAACAATGTTGAGGACAGTTATTGCATTGGGACATCTCACTTCAAGTTCGAAGAGCACAGAGGACACATTAAATAAAAAGTCATACAAGCCAAACTAATTTTTCTTATCAACGAAACAAGGGTTTGTTTTTTCTGACCTATTACAATCACAATATTAGTTTTTCACTAAATCATTCAACCCTATAAACACATCCTAATAATACATTAGAAGTGTTTGGCAAATATTCATAATTACCTCTTCATCATCATCTTCATCTTCATCGTTGTCATACTGAGTATCGTCTGCTTCCGCATCGTCATCATCAACCAGCTCTGGACGGAACTCAAACACCTCACGGCCGCTCACCTACAAACACATGTGATATAATTTAATCTTGGGTTAATGACGAAACGTCTGCCTCGGCATCACTTTCAGTAACATGAGGCAGGCACCACGGAAATGCTCACGATCAACTCTGTATGTAATGCACACACAATAGTTGGAGTCAGACTTACCACCAACGATTTTCCAGCCTTAAAGTCGGCCTTCTTCTTCTCCATCTCCTCCCTTGCCTTGTCCACCTGTCAATCAACAGCAGCCAGTTAAACGTTTTTTTAAAGCTTTATGATTTTGTCATGAAATACAAATATGTGTCAATATTCTGGCTCGTTTCCTTAGGGAAATATAAGACACTAAATAATGACATAATGACATTTCTGGCGCTGCCCTCAAATTGACAGAAACAAAATCTCTAACAAAACATTTTCCAACCTTCTCCTGCCTTTTCCTCTTCTTCCAAGCCAGGAAAGTCTCAAGTGTGATCCGAGTCACATTTGCACCCAGAGCTGCACGCTGCGAAGAGATAAAGAGCTGTCAGCATACGGTGATAAAAGATGGCTTTCAGGGAAAAATCGATTTGTTACCTGCCTTTTGTTAAGTTTTGTTTTTGACCGAGTAATGATTTTTCTTGTATTCTTAGTCTTTACAGAGAGACCATCTTGAAAACTACTTACAGTAATATATATGTTAGTGTATCTTAATGCTAAATTTTAAAGGAACAGTAGGAATTACGCCAACTTACTGGCACCAACATCACTTTGTTAGTCAACCATGAACAGCTTGTTAGCACTTTAGTACACGTTTACTACGAGTGAGGCACTGCCTTTGGTTAGCAGAAGTGTGTTTATGCATTTACATTCTTACAGGATGCCGCAAACCATTTATTCATACCAGCAGTCCCTAATATTAACCTACAATTCTTCCTTAGGAGTAGAGAGGAGTAAAATCCCTATTACATTTACTCACTCAGCACCCATATTAACAATTTTTAATAATATTTCTTTATTGGACATTTTTCATAACAAACAAACAAACAAATAAATAAATAAATCTGATTTTAGTTGGAGATGTCCCAAGCTTACCTCATTCTCTATCAGTTCCTCAAGCGATATCTCTTCCTCTTTCTCCTCCTTCTTCTTGTCTTTTTTCAGTACAAAGCCCGGTGGCAGGGCATGCCGGTACATGCAGCTATCACCCCCAGCTGGACACACCCAGAACCAGCCGTATTTATTATTCTCTATGGCCTCCAAGAAGTACTTGCACACCTGCAGACAAACAAATTTGGACTACTTAACAAATATGCTTCTTTATAATCTGTCATTGCTCCTCACTCAGTGTCCGATCAGACTTACAATTTGTGTTTTGGCTTTCTTCTTCTCAGCCTCTCCGTGCTTTTTATTGACCACTTCCTCCAGCTTCTTCTCATCCCAGTTCTCCATAGTGTCTAAACAGAACACAACAGTTCCCCACATTAGATAAAGAAGTTAGCTGTTCAGTGTTTAATGGCCTAATACAACATGTTACCAAAAAATAAATGATGATAAAGTCACCTGTGAACATATAACAGTGACATTATTGTGAGTATTTCATGTATAGTGGATACAATCTTACATCCTGTTGATGCCTTTGAAATAATGTGAATTTATATATAAATTTGGTCAGATTATCATGTAACTAACCAGGTTTTTCATCAGATGGTTTTAGGTTTACAGTTGTTACTTGCATTATAGATTAATCTGCAGACTTTTTTCAGCAGATCTGGCAGTATTAGGCCGTTTGGTTTACTGTATTTCAGACAATAAAGAACATTACACAACACCATTTACTAGGTATTAAGATGATATCACCAAATTGCTGATTTTCTCCAACCAATAATTGATTGAACCATGATAACCATTATACTATTTGGTAAGAGAAAAAAATCATTATGCGGCATCATTAACACTGCTCAGCAGTAACCAGGTCACCTCCGCGTCACACTAACCTTTTTCTAGATCTTCGTCCCTTTCATCCACGTAGACACTTCTCTTCTCACATTTCCTCTCTATCGACAAATCATGGCTGAACTTGCACTTGTCACCTTTAGTACACTGGCCCTGCTTAAAGAATGCACACAGCACTGACTTTGGGTCGACACCTGCAGGAAAGGAGAGACAACTGATTCATCTTTTAAAGTACACTGGCGAAATTTGTTGAACACAAACAATATATACCAGCCAATACCAATTTGTACCCTTAGACTAGGTTTAAAAAAAAAAATTGATTTATCTTCCTATACTTTCACAGACTCTGTTTTGGCTACCTTTGCTGACTTTCTGAGCTGCAACCACCGGTTTGAACAGCTCATTAAGCTCATCCAACTCCTTTTTCTTATCAGACTTCTTAGTGGTCTTTTCTGCCTCTGCAATCTACACACACACACACACACATACACACACACACACACACACACAGTAGATACACCATATTTATGATCATACTGAATCAGTACTCTTTGATAGAAGAGTAATAATCAGTTAACAGTTCAAAAATAGAAGATGGCAACAAGTAACATGGTAATGAACCTTCCCACTAACCTGCTTGGCACTTTGTTGTCCATACTTCACTTGTTGAGTAACGTTTTTGATGAACTTCTGTTGTTTAGCCCCTTTCTTGTTCTTCAAGCCAAATGTCTTATCCTATGGGTAAAAGATGCCAATTGTCAATTTCATAATTATGCCAGAGTAAGCAGCACAAAATACGAAGAATAATGGTGAAAAAGCTGGGCAGTGCAATGCAGCACCTAAAAGTCCTTACATTCATTGTGTACTTCTGAGAATCCCAATTTAAAGCCAACAATCATATGATTCTACAATACACCAAGAGACACATCTGCCGATGTTTGATGTATAACTGTGGTGACCAAAGACAACTTGTCCCAATATGGGACTGATGCTGGTTGGTTTAAACATTTAACCATGTCAACAAATCAACCACAGGATTGGTAGAGTGATCATTTGGTCAACAACACTGTAAACACCTTTGCTGAAGAGTTTATAAATAAGTATTTACAAATCATAAGCAAGCACGTATGAATGACAGAAATATGCTGTGCATCTGCTTGCACATTGTTATACTGTGATACGATTCTGACATTCATCACACAACCTTACTGGCCTTAAAACTGAGATTATGTTGTCGAGAAAGAGTGTGTCTATAGTCTATTGTAAACGTGACAGGTGATAGACGCTTCTCTGATATTCAGGTCAGACTAAACATGCATTGATGGATAATTTCACCAAAACAAAACCAAGCTAAACTCCTGCAGTGATAAATGATACCGCACATAAATATATTCCTAAACAACCTGTGTCTAAACAAGTGACCTAGGCTGACAAGCCGGTTTTAGCAAAAGGTTGTGACCTGGTTTTATCGTTGCCGGGAGCAAAATCTGCTCTAAATGGGTGGTATTTGAATTCTAATGTGTGTTACGTTTATAAAGTTCTGACTCTCCACCTGTTTTAACGCTGAAACATTCGGAAATCGTTGTTCTCATGGCCGATTACAAAAAGGCCCATAGCAGTGCGCCATAACGTCCGGTTTCTATAAATCACGAAGACGTGTTAGTAACAACCCTAATCTTTTCTTCTGGCCTTAGGTACATAAATCTACCTTAGCAGGAAAAGTGAACACTTGCTGTGGCGGCACGGCCTGGCCGCCTCAGTGAGCTCGCCAATCTTGCACTCATTGATGAAAACTTACAAAGTTAGCGCTTGGCAGCTAGATTACTCGGTTATTAATGAGTAAAAGTGATTTGAACTTTTGATGAACACTCAAAACAACTGCTCAAATGGCACTTATGTTAGCATCGGTTAGCACTGTGAGCGGTGTGTTAGCTGGTCAGCTAACGCTAAAAACCTACATGCTAACTCGTGTTATTTTTACCTCAATTATCTTTTCCTTTTTCTTCTCTTGAGTTTTTTTATTTCCCCCGGGCTGGACGGGTTTCTTCGGCGGCATATTGGCTCCGAATTAGCTCTGTACAAAACGCGTGTATATAGCAGTGTATTATTTATTTTAAAATGTGTTTTTTCGGCTGAAACACCAGCTCTACATTACCCAGCTGTTGCTAGCACGGCACGTCAACGGCGCGCGTAGGCCACATGTGAGTTGTTGGTGTTCTGTGGCGTCATCACGCATTCCGATAAGCATGACGGGTACTGTAGTCAATAGAAAAAGTTACGTAAACCCGCAACAATCAAAACAAAATCTAAACTGCTCTACGTATAGAGGCACCAAGCAGCCATAGGGACCTATATAAAATAATTTAAAAATTATATCCAAAATGCATTTTAATATGCAAAACAAACACACATTTTTGATTGCTGAATTATATACATAATTACATTTATATATATTATAGCAAAAATAAAATAGTAATCTTGTTCTGTGCTTATACATTTTTATTTTGAACATATCTGCATGGATGTTGATGGGATGATGGGATTACTCAGGGTTCCGTGTAGGCCTATTTTACTGCAGTTTTGGAATTTAATCTCCAGGTGTCAGTGTTGCAGTATCTGCCGGTTGAAGTGAGAAGTAACAGATGAGAAAAACACTTGTGGATAAGCATAACGAAATTCCAACATCTATCCTTAGAGAGCGCACTAATATCAAGATATCAATGAGATTAAGAAATGTAGGGTTTAAAGCAATTATGAAGATTAATGCTTTCATATCTATGAGAACATACTTTCCATTTTTGTTAGATTTTAAAAAGGACTATGGAGTTATGTGTAAATGAGTTTTGCAGAGCCAACTACATACAAAACACTTTGAAACACAGTGTGCAGAGGTGATAATGAATCAAAGAATTGTGGCTGAAATCAGAGAGAGTAGTCCAGAGATGCCAAATGTCAAAAATGGAGATGATTGGATGAATGATTATGAGGACACGTTTAAACAGATTTTGGTGCATAATCCCATGTGGCTGAAAGTGGTGTTACAGTTGATTTATCTCTTACCAAGAAATCACAAGAGGAAAAAAGAATTGTGTTTCTATAGTAGGTGGTTTACAATTAATTGTCCTAAGCATTAAAAAAGGTTGTTCCAAAGCCACCATCTGGCCTGTGGACACGGCTGTTTTATTGACATTTAATACTTTAGTTGTGTAGAATACAGCTCAATTAAGACACCCCTGGTATGACTTTGAATGGCTGAGTGTTGAATGAAATTTTAGACCTGTTTCTGTAAATCTTGGTTGTGTGTGTGGGTTGTATAGTCCCTGATCACTAAGTGCTTTAGGGTGAAATTAGAAGAAAGCAGAACAAGAAGAGCAACAACAGCAGAGCTGCAATCTTTTGTGCTTGAAATCATACTAAAAAGAAAGCCCTTTTTTGTAACCAGAAGTGTGTCGTGGCTCCCGGGCAGAGAGCCAACCAGCAGGGGTTTTACTGCTTCAGCTGCTGATTCAGCTTGATTTAATTAGATTTCACTTAATTTGGTTTCATTTGGCACATTTGACACATGGGGTCTCGAGCCACATACCTGCTTCAGCTTCAGCCCAATTTGCCGTTCAGGATGTGTGTGTGTTGTACAACACACAACGCAGTCACGAGCCAAAATGGGTCACACACGCCTGCTCCGTTTGGGTTCTCATTTGCTGTTGTGTGTTTTAATGAGCCTTGGGTTTCGAGGGTAAAAGGGACAACATTTACTCAGTCTGGGTAATGACAGTACTAGTAGTGTGCTGTAATGAGTCCCAGAGTGAGACAATGAATTTACTCTAGTAACAGCATCCTTGGCTGCAAATGTGTTACCAAGACATGTGTTAGCATCCTCTCTGCTGTCTGTGCATGCACATGATGCAACTTTACTTCATTTTATATGTGGAGATATTTATTTATTTATTACACCTTGGATCCATTCCACAATGCAGTTCAGTTCACTGGCGAGCGTGTATATAATAACCTATATTGACACAACTCCTGGCGTGCATAGATGAAGGATAGATTTTAAGACAACAGAGGTGTGTAATATTGCCTCGAGCAAACTTTCTGTTTCTCTTCTTCTCATGCTTCCACCCCCACTCTCTCTTTCCATGAGGATCATTGTGAGTCTCAGAACAATCTAATAAATCACTCTATCTGCTGCTACATCATTTTTCCCTATAACCACCTTCTACATATTCATACAAACATCGACTTTTTCTGCAGATAGAATGCATATCACGTACGTACACACAAACGCACCTAAATCCACTAACACTTGAAGATGTAGCGAAACCATCTTCACCCTAATTAGCAAAGCAGAACAGTCAATTGCCCTCTTTTGGTATCTGAGAAAACTTTCCAGTCCAATTTTTCTGAGGCAGTAATTGAAATTTTCCTGGTATTCAGTCTGACTTGGCCTCCTCCTGCTTCCAAGGACAAACTGCAGCACCTTGTCTGCACTGCTGAGTGGTGAGCAGGTCATCAGCTGTCAGCTGCTCCCCATCAAGGAGCTGCAGTACACCAGGGGCAAAGAAAAGGGCAGAAAAGCTTGCCTCCAACCGGGCCCACCCAGGATACTATCTGCTCCACAAGAAAAAAATAAATAAATCTTCACTGTAGATGGGAAAAGAGTGTATACTGCATAAAGGCCCAGACCTCCCATCACCTCACTTGCTTTTTGCCCAGCACACCGCTGAGATCTCATCAGCCTGTGATGCTCCTCGCAATCCAGGTGTTATTTTGTGCAGAAGTTGTTGTAATTTGCCTTTTTTTATTTCGCTCTGGTGAATCCCACATTCCCTTTAACCTCTCGTCTACATTTACATTAGATAATTTCCTACTACCCCAAGAGAACGAGTATGAACTTGTTTTATTAAACTTTGAGTTTTATATTCAGGTAATGAGCAAAAGCAAGAGAAGTAGTGATACTGACAGCGTAAGAACATGTTTTATTTTTCATCATAGGGAATGGGGAATCGTATCCTTTTACTGATAACACAACTTGTCTGCTGGATGGATTGTACTCCGGTCCCTTGAGGCTACTGTCGGTGGAGAGATTGTTGTGCATTCCTCCTCTCTTGCTGGAGTTCTTTCTCCCTGTGTGATGGTTGAAAGCATGTGGAAAATGAAGAGTCTGGAAAGGAGCGCTTTGCTCGATAATCCTGAGGGACTGACGCCCAAACAGGATGTTTAGCCTATTGCTGATGTTTTAGATGAGTAAAAAAAAAAACTGGTGCTGCATTTGTAGTCCTTTTTACTTTTTATACTTTTGTAGCTGCACCGGAAATATCTCAAAATATCCACAGAGCTCCAAACAACGAAATGGACCAAGAGATACTTTTCTGGGTCTATTTTAAACACTGTTAAACAGTTCTTTAACTAGCTGTTATTCAATGACTGCAGAAAAATGTCTAACTGTTTGTAAACCTTATTAGTGTCAATCACAAGTGTTACCACAAGTGTCACCACACAAAAGTGGTGGAAACACTGGCATCACTTCATTGTAGTATATTCAACTGACTCCCTGCATAGTTTTACCAGCTCATGCTCATCTGTGTGGTCAAAAACCTTTGGGTGGTTTTTGTTCTTGTGTTCTGTTTTTTATTGTATTCCTACAGTGACTTTTTTACTGTGTATTTCAGTTTCCTCATTTTATTGTTAAGGCCATCTGCAAACAATATTCCTCTCCAGAGACAATAAAAATGGAATTGAACTGCACTGAATCACTAGGGGAAGAATAGATGGGGTTGGTTTACTGGCTGGTAACTGGAAACAATGTGAATGTTAATGAGGAAGGTCAATACATAAGGTTCGTTTAGTAGCTGCTCCGGGTTTTTGATCATACTACAGAATATTCAACTGGAGTTAACTGGACTGAGGAATGAAAGTGCTTTATTAAAATGGAATTTTGAACATTTGCTAATGAAGATCACATGATCAAAAGCGCCACATCAGCTACTAAAGGGGTCTTGTGCTAAGACTGTTCTCCCAATTTCCAAGAATTAAACCCCAAAATAACACCCACTGCGGACATTGTAACTCATCACACTTAGTAAATTTTGCAGTTTCCATCCAAAAATTAAGTAGTTAATTATAAACTGAGTCAGTGAACAAATAGTCCCATTCACCAGATGCTAAAGTTTACACTTAATGTAGTGGTAAACCCACAGTGTCAATTCGTCTCTGTTAAGAGTTTTTTTTTTTACACTAAGCTAAGTATTACTCAAGTTTTACACTATGAGGAAACCAACACTTAAGAGTGTCATTTATTTTTGACACTATACAATATCAGCGTTCATCCAAATTAACGCTAATGGTATTTACTGTAAATGAGTCTTTGACTTACTCCCAATACAGTGTTTTTTTGTCTTACTACAAAATTTTGAATTTTTTACTTTACTCCATTTCATTAATGTTGCAGTTTGGTCAAAACAACAAAAACAACTTATTCATGTCTTAATAAGTTTTTTTAAAGTATAGATACTAAATCATTGACCCTAGAATTTTTGTAACTGTACAGTATAAAATAAGTAAAATAAGTAAACTAAATTTTTTAAAGATGTATCAATGATGTTTGTCCTTTTTTCATGTCTATGGTTTTGTCTTTACTTTATTGCTTTATTACTTTATGATTATCTTAATAACTAATATTAAAGCATAATAAGTATATGTTTTATTTTGTTAAATATAGTATCACTGTATCCCAAACGAGTAACAGTTCTGTTCTCACATAGCTCAGTGTCATCACATTTGATGGTGAAAGACCAAGAAGGATGCTGCATTAACCCTTTAATTGGTTGTGTAACTGTGGCATTTACCTTTTTTGCCACTATTTGCTGTAGCAAAAACTTTTTTGAAAAACTATCCTAGGCTGTTTATCCTCATAATTATATCTACTAAGGTACTTAAAAATATCAGTCTATTAATTTTGTTTCTCATAGCACATTGTCGGTGTGTGTGTGCATAGAGCTCAGCATCAACACAAAGTATCTTACCCACCTCTTGTAGACACCGACTAGGTTATATAGTTATTAAAACGTGATAATGTGAGCATAAATCAACTAAATGTATGTCGCACATTTGAGCTAGTCACTGACTGTGCTGTTAGCCCTTTCTAGTTCGGCATTTTCAGCTGCTAAACTCGCAGGTTTACAGTGACAAACAATATTAGGTTAGTATAAAACATGGACTTGAATAAGATATAAATTCGAAATATTTAATTTGTCATAAAAGAGGGTTTTCCACAGTAACACAAAATAGCGTCGATACTCAATAAAATTCGGAAGCTTTCATAGCACTTTTCAGAGTTAATATCTTACACTTTATGTGTCCAACCCCTTTGACACTGTGCATTTTACACTGGTGAATCCAATCTAAATATTCTCACAACACTGGGGGTGATCTTCCTCTTCCCGATGTTGGAATAACAAACAAATTGACAAACCACAAGCAAGTCAATTTGCAGCTACTAAAAAATATGTTCCAGTGAAACTAAACTGAACAATACTCAAGTTGCATGTTGATGTAATGTAGTTTAGCCCTACATTTATTAACAGAATCCAAGTAGCAAGAAGGCATTTGGGGTGGATAGTGGGTGTATAAAAGCCAGACCATAACATTTCTGGTAATTAAGTTAGAAAGTATTTAACCACAACTATTGAAAAAACTTCAATCAAACCTTAGTCAGACAAACTGAATGTTATAGTGCAAGATCGGATAAAAGTACATCGCCTGATAACATTTGATTCACTATCAAGAGATTTGCAAATTAACATTTATGTGACTAGTCAACATGACCTTGTTATGCAACAAAAAACAGAAAACTTATTTGCCTTTGCAGTTTAGTAGCATTGAAAAATTTTTTTTTAGGAGACAGATTTACTATATTAAATGCTACAAAAACAAACGTTTGCTACACATTTAAAAATATGTAGCATGGTTCATTTGGTATTTTGTCCAAAGCTAATTACAACTGAAATACAGACAAGTTATAGTGGATCAAGGTGAAGACTAGAAAAAAGTTTCTCAACAATCTAACATAAGTGCCAAAAAGCTTGTAGGTGCAGGAATTAACAAACTGTATAAGTGACTAGGACATGACTTCTGGAGAAAGAGCCAGGATCAAGAGATAGAGAGGGAGAGAGAAAGAAAAGGGGATAGTAGGAGAGGCCTCTAAGTGTTCTCAGAAGAGACACTTAGTGAAGTTTTTAAAGACAAAGGGATTTAGCTGACTGAATCAAGTTTGGTAACTTATTCCAGTACTGAGAGGCTGCAAAGGTGAAGATTTCCTGCCTCACAGTCAATGATGGATGGCCCACTGGACATAGACCCAGGGGGCTGAGAGGTCAGAGGGCTCAGAGCCCCAGTCTCTGAAATTACTTTCCAGATTTATTGTTATCTCTTCATATATTATAAACAATGACCTAAAACTATCAAAAAGATGCACAAAACAGACACAAAATGAACAAAAACTGTCTGTGCCCAAGGGCCCATTTTGTCATTGTCAGTAAATGCTTGCAATAGCTACTCCATTTTTAGATTTTAGCGAACAAGGAGGCTCAAACACAAAATTATGATGGTCATGTTTCTGCTACATTTTGGACATGTTCATACTTATTCTGTCTTATTGTCAATGTTTGTAGAACACCTGTATGTGAGGTGCATTACAAATAAAGTTTTGATTGCTTTTAAATGGCTCAACAAATTAAAGTTGCATGGAATCAACACATTCAAAGCTAAAACAATGTGCACAATTAGATATTTGAAGGCACGTTGTTTTAGTGGTATGAAAAACAAACAGGCCAATCAGAGCTTTCCGGGATAAAATGGTGCCATTATCTTCCTGTGCCTGAACCAGAAAAATAACAGCAGAAAAAAAACTGCCATGAAAATGGTAACAAGCTTCACTGGAGCTGATTTGCAGAAATAACATTTGAAGATCATCAGATGTGACTGAAAGATTACTAAATGAAGCTGAAGGTGAGATTATGGTCAAGAATGAACTTAGATGCCCAGCTTTTTTTTAGATTTGAACATCTACAATTCCATGACAATAGGGCACATTCTAACTGCTGAGAAAGACCATGTAATATTAGGGAAAGCACATGAACTGAAAAGACCTCATGTGAAGTTTTTTACGGCAAAAAAAAACAAAAAACAAAAAACACGCCAGGCAAAAAAGTCACAATTAACATGAAGTCAAGTCAAGTCAAGTCAAGTGGCTTTTATTGTCATTTCTACTATACACAGTGGTACACAGTACACAGTAGAAATGAGATAACGTTCCTCCAAGAACCAAGGTTCTAAAAAACAACACAAGCTATGTAAAGTGCATCGAGTGCAACCTAGTGCAAACAGTGCAGACGAAAAACAGTACAGACAGACAACACAAAATAACACAGGACAGGACACAGAACCCAAGACAGTGCCGACCAGTAAACCTACTGTATACTATTTTACAGTACAGTACAGTACAGTCTAGTGTGCTAAGGGTGTAAAAAGAGCAGCATGTAAACAGTATAGTGCATTTGAATGTGCAAAAAACAGCAGGTTAACAGTGAAGTGCGGTAAATGTAGAATAATAAAAGTAAATAAATAAATAAATAAGTGTGGAATGAATTGAGATGAGTAATGAGTGATGAGAGTGTGTTGAGTTCAGTTTGTAGTGTGTTTAAGTTTTAAGCATTTCAGTTCTGTGTGTTGAGGAGCCTGATGGCTTGCGGGAAAAAACTGTTGCACAGTCTGGATGTGGCGGCCCGAATGCTTCGGAACCTCTTTCCTGATGGCAGGAGTGTGAAGAGTGTGTGTGATGGGTGTGTGGGGTCGTCCACAATGCTGTTGGCTTTGCGGATGCATCGTGTTGTGTAAATGTGCATAATAGAGGGGAGAGAGACTCCAATGATCTTCTCAGCTGTCCTCACTATCCTCTGTAGGGTCTTGTGATCCACGACAGTGCAGTTCCCAAACCAGGCAGTGATGCAGCTGCTCAGGATGCTCTCAATGGTCCCTCTGTAGAACATGGTCAGGATGGGGGGAGGGAGATGGGCTTTCCTCAGCCTTCTCAGGAAGTAGAGACGCTGCTGGGCTTTCTTGGTGATGGAGCTGGTGTTGACTGACCAGGTGAGGTTGTCCGCCAGATGAACACCAAGGAATTTCGTGCTCTTGACTATCTCCACTAAGGATCCATCGATAATCAGTGGAGAATGGTCGCTCTGTGCTCTCCTGAAGTCCACAACCATCTCTTTAGTTTTGTCAACGTTCAGAGACAGGTTGTTTGCTCCACACCAGGCTGTTAACCGTTGCACCTCCTCTCTGTAAGCTGACTCGTCATGAATGAATCCTAATTCATGAAAAATAATGCAAAATGTTGCAAGTTAGCATGTGATTCATTTTTATAAATAGGACATCCCCTCATTTCAGACTCTAGTATGACTGTAAGAATTTCTTCTAGATTAGAATATATTTCACACATGCTGTAACTAAATGTCATATCCCTGTTGAAAACAGCCTTCATTCTTCATTATTGATAGACATAGACATAGTTAAGACTCATGCACCAAAAGCCAGACGATAACGCAAAATAATTACTGCATGGAACAAAATCCTGTTTTTGTTTGATTCAGTTCTTAGTCCAGATGATAATGCGAAACTGATCAAAGATTACAAATTACCAAAGATAATTAGACTTCTTCTCCTAAATAAAAAATTTGTAAGCTCATTCCACATTTAGACAACCGCCACCTGAAAAAAGTATATATATATATATATATATATATATATATATATATTTTTTTTTTACGCCTACTAGCAGATGATTGCTGGCAGTAAAACTCAGCACTATTAGAGTTACAAGTCATGTCACGTTTGCTCAACAAATTGTTACGATTTAAGGACTTAATAAACTGTGTTTCTGAAATATTAACAGATGAATTTCCGACAGTAAAGACAAATTTATTGCAGCTCGAAATGAAACCTGTAAATCAGTTTCAGATCCATAACTGGGGCTCTTGTTATTGCCAATAAAACAATACAGACAAATGTTTCACCTGCTGCCATTTACAGCTTGTCAGATCCTTGCAGGCATGTCTAAATTTTAATATTCTTTTGTTTTTATTAAAGCAACATGAATGGTAATTTACTCACATAAACTGGTGGTTGAAAGTTTGACTAAATGAAGGGAATCATCCTTTTCTGAAGTCCAGTCACGTCCTCTGTGAGCGGCGTGCAGTTTCAACTATTTTGATTAGAGTTGAAATGAACTCTGCTTTAATGATCTGAGCATTTCAGTTAAGATTCGCAATCAGCTAAATGGTTCAATTTAGAACAACTGAAATAAACCAAATAATTAATTTGGAAGTGTTCGTAAAGCGCTAAAAGATTAATTTTGAGAGTGGCAAAGGAGTAAATGATTCATCTGAGCAGAAGTGGAAGGAGCTTAATGTTCAATGGAAGCAAGTGATTCATTCAGAGGAGTCAGTTCTAAATGACTCTGAGCCAGTTTCATCCTGAAGTTAAAAATAGACTTTCTGTGGTTGAAGAAGATCACATACACACACGCACACACACAAATGAGGATACAGGGACCTCAAAACACCACAATTACTTCGTTTTTTTTTTTTTTCATTTTGATTTTTCAAAAAGAAAAACTTGCTCACACTTACACACAGACAGTGTCACACTTTCTGTCACTGGCATTGCTTTTTTGTTCTCTCACTTGCTGACACACAAATACACACACATACACATTTCCTGCCACAACACCACACTCCCTCATACACACACGCGCACACACACACACACACACACACACACACACACACACACACACACACACACACACACACATACACACATACACTTGCGCTCTGGCTCATGAATTAAAGAGCAGAGCTGGTCCAGGGGGAAGAAATTATTCAGGCAGATCTGCTCTCTGACAGAGGAGTGGGAGGGAGGAGAGGAGAGGAAGGGAGAACGAAGGGGACACGATGAAGAGAGGAAGAAAAGAAGAGACAGAAAACAGGAGGGAAGAAAAAGGCGGTTAATAAGGAATGCACTGATTTGACATTGAGAGGCGATCAAACCCCCAGTCATTTGCTGTGTATGTGCTCGTGTTTCCCTTCTGTGTCTCCCCCTCATTGACATGTATGAGAATCTTCTTTACTGCCTGTGTGTAACAGAAGTGGGAACACATGCATTATTTTAATGTGTGTCTATGTTCTCGGTTTGTAACTGTGTGAACACGTGCACCCATGCAGGCTACTTCTTTGGTCCTGGGTGACAAGCTTCTGCTTTACTGTTACCTTCACACTCTGCATTAAAACCGGAGATGTTTTCTGTACAACCTCCCTCATGAGGTAAAGAAGTTAAAGGTGGACCCATACACTTGCTCAATGAGTGGGTGAGCTGGAAACAAAACAAAGACAAAGCATGCAGTCACGAAGAGGATTTTGCTTCTCTTTGTGGTCTCTTCATTGGACATGAAGACCAGGGCCCTCTGACCTTTTGGTCCCTGGTCTTCACCCAGAAGACTGTGTCTGCAGGCATTTACAAGGTTTGGACAAGGTTTGTTACTTCTCTGTACTGTGGGAGTGGAATACAGGTCTCAAATAAACAGATGGAAAACCAAAATCTGCAAACCCAACATACATTAAAAAATAGGCAAAATCACATTTCTTATATTCAGTACATGAAAATACATGAATGTGAAAACAGTTTACATGACGGCTGCACTAAAACATGAAGCTAGGTGTGGAGCCATAAGTGGACTGACCAAACAATTATGAGACTCTGACCTGAGCAGATGGCCATGGAAAAGAAGCAATGACAAGTAGTAAGGTTTGGGTTGATGGAACAAGTGCAGGAGCCACAGGGGGCACGGATCTTCTGGTGTCCAGCGATGAAACCTGAAACCCTCAGGAGGTGAAGCAGAGGGCTGGACCTTTCTGAGGAACGAGCAGGTACCCACCAGTGAAAAATGGTCCCTTTGCCAACTGAGTTGCTCCCGGGGAGTGTTGGCCAGCTGCATAGCAGCTCCTCCATGGTGTGTGATGTGTGCATGTGTGATTGTGAGTGCGAATGGGTGAATAAGAAGCAGTGTAAAACGCTTTGAGCTCCAATAGGTTGAAAAGCGCCACCATTTGCTTGCAACTTGTGGCTTAAAAAAAAAAATCACTTTGTCCAACCTAAGCTGACAGCAGCACCATCACTTCACGAGCATCTACAATGGAAAAGAGCTGAAATTTATGTAATTTAACTGAATACTCTGGCACACTGTCTCACTTAAAAAAAATACTGTTTTAGGCACATTTTCCACCTCAGATGTATGAAATCCACCAAAGATATTCCACTTGTTCAGAAGAGACTGTCCTTGCCTGAAATGTCCTTGTTTGTTGATTTCAGCAGTGGGAGGAAGAAGTATTTATGGAGTGAATCTTATATCAGGAGAATATTTGTTTCCATTTGAGAACATACTTTGATGTTTTTTTTGTTCAGATTTTGTAATGGTTTCACTCAAAAACCCTTCCCTCGGATCTAAAATTTCCCTGTTAATGCTTAGATTTACCATGTTCCCACTCAAAACTTTGAAAAAATGTGCTCTTGATATAAGATTGAAGACTCACTCCAAAGTAAATACTCTTACTCAATGTTGGGATTACACCCTATCAGTGTTTTACTTTCATAGACTACTGGTTTCCCTTTCAGGAGTCACCAGAGCGAATAATGTGCCTCCATCTGACCCTACCCTCTGTTTCCTCTTCTCTCACACTAACTAACTTCATGTCCTCTCTCACTACATCCATAAATCTCCTCTTTGGTCTTCCTCTAGACCTCCTGCCTGGCAGCTCCAACATCAGCATCCTTCTACCGATATATTCACACTCTCCTCTGAACATGTCCAAACCACCTCAATCTGGCCTCTCTGACTTTATCTCAAAAACATCTAACATGAGCTGTCCCTCTGATGTCCTCCTTCCTGATCCTGTCAATTGTCCTCCAAAGAGAACCTCAACATCTTAAGCTCTGCTACCTCCAGCTCTGCCTCCTGTCTTTTCTTCAGTGCCGTACATCATCGCTGGTCTCACTAGCATCTTCAACACGTTTCCTTTCATTCTCACGGATACCCTTTTATTACACAACACACCTGACACTTTTCTTTACCTGTTCCAAACTGCTTGCGCTTGTCTCTTCACCTCTTTTCCACACTCTCCGTTTCTCTGAACCGTTGACTCCAAGTACTTAAAGTCCTGCACCTTCTTCACCTCTGCTCCCTGTAACCTCACCGTTCCACTCGGGTCCCTGTCATTCACACACACATGTATTCTGTCTTGCTACGGCTAACCTTCATTTCTTCAATACAAATCACAATGTCATCTGTAAACATCATAGTCCATGGAGATTCTTGTCTAACCTCATCTGTCAGCCCAACCATCACCAGAGCAAACAAGAAGGGGCTCAGAGCCGATCCTTGATGCAGACCCACCTCCACCTTGAACTCCTCTGTCACACCTACAACACACCTCACCACGGTCTTACAGCTCTCATACATGTCCTGCACCACTCTAACATACTTCTCTGCCACTCCAGACGTCCTCATACAATACCACAACTCCTCTCTCGGCAACCTGTCATACGCTTTCTCTAAATCTACGAAGACGCAACACAACTCCCTATGACCTTCTCTGTACTTCTCTATCAGCATCTTCAAAGCAAATACTGCAACTGTTGTACTCTTTCTAGGCATGAAACCATATTGCTGCTCACAAATGCTCACCTCTGCCCTTAGCCTAGCTTCCACTACTCTTTCCCACGAGTTCATTGTATGGCTCATCAGCGTTTTTCTCTCTCTAGTTGCCACAGCTCACAGATGCCCTTCCTAACACAAGCCTCTGCATTTATCCAGACTTCTGAATGACACAAGAAGACACTGGTTTGTGCCCCTTGTGGTTGCAATGTCACAAATTTTAAATTCAAAATCGAAAAAAACTTCTTTTTGAATTCCATAATTGTGGAAGCAAACTTCTGTAATTGTTATAAAAGTTTAATTATAAGATAAAAAGTCAATATTAAAAATAAAGTCTTTGACATTTTTTTTAGCTTTTTCCATTACTTGTTTGCCTTATTAACGTCACTGCAAACTTTTCCTTTTTTCTCCCATACATAAATTTGACTTTCAATGTACAGGAAGTGGTGGCCATTTTTTACCTGTGTGTGTGTGCGTCCTATGTGTCCTAAAGTAGTTAAACAGTGCCCCACTGCAGTGTAACTGCTTCAACTAGTTAATCAGTCTGTGTGGTGAAAGAGGGTATTGCATCGCTAATGTACAGGCGATGCCGACGAGTCTGCCGCAGGGGAAACAGGTGAAGTTATTGGTCTGTAATTGTTAACTGCGTCAGGCAGGAGTCTGTAGAATATTGTTTGACGTTTAGCCACTTGCTGACGGTATCCTTGCAGAAGGCGTGGAAGTTGCTTATGAGTGTTTACCTCATTCTTCTTTTGTACCAAGTGACTGGAAAACAGTATGGCAACTATATACAGTAGATATAAACTCATGTATTTTGATTATAAAATAAAATCACACTTGTCAAGACAGTCGAAGTATGGATAATATTTATGCAGCTTTCAAAAGATAAAAACTTAAACTTAAATTAGGCTATATGTCAGCTAAAATTGGACACTTTAGCACATATCTATAGGCCACTTGGGAGCAGCAGAAACATAGTGAACATGAAAGTGACATACTTATCTTTTGAGACGTCTGAAGATACAGGTAAATGCCTACACAGATACACAGAAGGATAATCATAAGTTGTGGAAGCTCATGGATACACATGGCTCCTATATCAGTTTCGAGAACTGTAGTTTGTGAAACTGTGCATGTTATATCTCCAAAAAGTACAAGTGAACACATGCAAATGACCTTTAATGTCTCCTGTATACTTTTGCTTATGTGCAACATAAACTCATGACTTTGTTAACTTTTTAGGCAATTAGTTGCTGACTAACACATCAACTAGATGTGGAGCAAGTTTATCTTCTGATTAGCCTAGTATTTACTCTCCTTCAACTTTGGCATTTGTAGTGGTCTCTATTAACACTCAAATCTAATCAAGTTGTATTTACAGTGTTCAGCCAAACAGTGCAAATCACAAATTAGCCTCAAGAGACTTCACAGCTTGTACAACAAATAGCTTCCTGTGTCCTTAGATCATCAAATAAAATGAGGAGAAAATCCCCCTAAAAATGAATATGAGAAAACAATAGAACAGCTTAGGAAGGATCCAAGCCATAGCAATAAATTAGATTTACATTGTGTACAATTAGAATGATACGATTATAGAAGATCATAATTTCATCTAGAAGGAAGCAACTTACAGGTGAAGCAAGCATGCAGGATTCAGCCACAAGACTCTCTCATTTCCACAAAGATCTGGAAAGAGGACAGGCTGCAAAAACACACAAGACAAAACCCATGCATGCCGTTCACGAATATAGGAGAAGGGAACAAATGGATACGAGAAAGAGTGAGAGACAGAGACACAGGCCAACAAGAAAACAAGGCAGAGTGAGACAATGTGTAGGAAACAGGCTGAGGAAGAAGATCGAGATTCAGCCCATCATCAGAAAATAATGCCTATTCAGCTCACACATGCTAGGTTTTGCAATGATATTTGACTGATTGTCTCAAGGGGGATGATTTGTCACATGTGGTAACCTCAGGATTATGTTCAGCGGGAGGTTTGACAGCATGGGAAAGTACAAGTGACGGAGACAAATAGATAGGAGTAAACAGCCTGTATTAGCAAAAATGTGAGGGGGGGAGCTGTTCAGTTGAGAAGTGAAATAATGTGTTTTGTTTCTCCAGTAGAAAGTACAGCAGTGCTGGAAAGCAACAATGTACATTTACTCATTTACTTATAAATGAGTAAATGTACTTATATTTACATATTTTAAATACTTCTATTTAAGAGTTTAAATTACAAAATATAAAAGAAAAAAATTAAATGCTATATAAAAAACAATCAGGCTGCTTGAATTGTTGGCAGTTCCACCAGCAGAGAGATTTCTCTCTTATAATTTAGATACCTGTTTTAGGATGAAATGGTCCACAATGATCCAGTATTTGACAAAAAAAAATAAGAATGAGCATAAATAATCAAAATTCTGTGTAGAGGTTTCATTTTGTCTTGTCCTATAACTCGTCTGTTGTCCAGTGAATTAATTAAACTCGCTGCACCTTCACCAGTTAAAACATTAAATGCTTCAGTACTTATGCATTAATATTAACTATCTGATATTATACTGTATGATAATTTGAGTCACAAGGACCAAAGAGCTTATTGCTTGTTGTGTTGGTACTTTTAGTTACGTGAAGATTTTGAGTATTACTTTCTCCATCAGTGCAGAAACAGAAAAATTTTGAAATGTTTGAAATATATGGTGAGCTCATATTGATGTTAAATTCAGATGTACAGTGGGAGCTAAATGCAAATGCTGCTAATTGAACAGTCACAGCACTCCATGAGTGCCCAGCATGTAACTGCTGCAGCTGCTAATGACTGCTGAGTGATCACAGTCAGTGAGCACCTCTGTGTGACAGCTGTGCTTGTCATGGCTAATCAGAGGTGCAGTATAAAGACAGAATTTGATGCTGATACATGAAGACATTGACAATGTTTTTCTTCAGTGGAACTCCACAAGGACACCAGAAAAGAGCATTGTGCCATTTTGTGTTCTTGACAAACATCTATGTTTAGTTATTTTTTATTATTTTTTTCGTGCTGATTCGAAGTTGGTGCAAGAAATTATGCCACGGGAGCACATATGCAGCTCATTCCTTAATGGAGCTTTTATGTCTTTTGACATTTGGACTAAAATTATGGTTTCATGCATAATGTATATATTGGGACACTTGTAAGTGTAATATTGTGCTTATAGTGAGAATAAAAACAAGATGTGCTGTGTTGAAATTATTCTGATGCTGATGGTATTTTCTGTTGCATAAAATATACAATTGCTGGCATATTATTTCTTTCTTATTTTGGTTACAACGATCTATGCTAATTTTCAAACATAGTCCTATAATTTATAGAAATTAATATATAGGCAGCAGATTCTATATTACATAATATATTGAACAACAAAATTGTGAATGTATTACCATAGATTAAACTACACTGATGTTTAAAAGTAATAATTAGCTCCAGCTGCCAAATGTAGCATTTAAGTGGATTTTATACCTTACTGCATCCATAATTATAATACAATAATGATCAGCTTTGCGTGATCACTAATTATAATTTTATGCTAATATTGTAAGTATTTTGGACTTTGTTATGATCATTTCTAAATTGTCGAATTTGTTACTTTTACAATGATCTAACAGATCATTTTGTCTAAAAATAGAACATCATCACTATTTCCTATACTTTAATGATGCTTTAAAAATAAACTTGTCCAATCTGTTGTCCAAAAATTTAAGATTTAGTTATTTATTATATTTACACCAATTAGTCACAACATTTAAACCATTGACAGGTACAGTAAATAACACTGATTATGCTACAGTGGCACCTGTCGTATTAACTAGAAGCGAACAGTCGATGTCTTGGAAGCCGAAAAATGAGCAGCATAAGGATCCTAAAGACCTAACTGTAATGCTTAAATGACTGTGTTGTTCCTGGTGTGGAGTGGTCAGTCTTTACCTACCAAAAGTGATCCAAGGAAGCAAAACTGGCTCATGGGTCATGGGTGGGTGTGGGTATTGTTAAAACATATTGAGTACTGATACCTTGACTTTGATGCTACTGTACTTCCCTATTGCATTAAGAGTAGCTCGTCTGGTCTGAGTTGAAAGAGGAGCCACTGTAGCGGAAATTATTAAATAACTTGGTGCTGGCCTTTAAGTTAGTGTAGGATGTTGGAAAAAGGTGGCCTGTTCTTGATGGAAAGCAAGTGCAGGAAAAAGGGTGATGACTTTCAAATATTTATCTCTGATTAAGGACGTAATGTCGTCAGTTATCATTCTTACTGGTGACTTAATTCTGTTAGTTTGGGTTAAAGAAATTAAAGAATCATCTCAAATATGTTTTTGGAGTATTCAGATGCCTGTAGGTTAGATAAATATGTTTATATTATGTCATTTAAGAGCAGAATAAAAGACAAATCACATTATGGAAACCATTTTTCTTCATTAACTGTAGGCTAATTGATCACACAAAGACTCGACAGGTGACCCAACCACTGAGGAACGATTGCACTTAACTAATTGGCCATTGACTGTTGCTTTATAGCTACTAAAGCTCATTCACAGTTTCCAGCTGAGTTTGTGACGGTGGCTGAAGTTTCACAGTGAGGGGGCAGAAATACGTGAAATCAATTTCTATCTGTTTCATCCTGTTCTGAGAGTTTTCTTTTTCCCTACAGAAACTCAAGGTTGACATGCGGTGACTTTTTCTGTGGCTTTTAATATCAATATGTGCAGACGGGAACATTCCTCTTGAAAAGTATGACCCTGGGCACAAAAAGAGATATAATAATACATGGGCCTGCTCAGCTTGTGTACAGTATGTCCTAGAAGTGTTGTTTTCTGTGTTTTTGAAATGAACATAAGTGATTGTGGGTCCCTAGAGCAGCAAATACAGCAGCTGATTATTCTTCCACTTTTGCAGAAAAATGTTAAAATGTCCAGCCAAAGGTTGTCTTCTTTCTTATGTTTGTTTGTATATTTGTTTTGGATTGTGCTTCTGCAGCAGCTACAATTAAACTGCCCTCAACTGAGGTATTTCACCTCCAGCTGCTCCATCACAGCTGCACACAGAGCTCTGTCAGCCAGCAGGGTTGTATTGGGGCAGCTCCCACAGCTTTATATCTAGAGCTGATCTGCAGGATCGATATCTGGACCAATCACTGCATTTTTTAAGGATTGCCATTGGCTGTGTAAAGCCTGCCAAATCTATTTTGTTGTAACCCATTGCGCCCCAGGTACCGCAGCTGTCAAAAAAATGCTTAATTGAACTCTGTAAACTGCAGATACACAGAATACACAGTAATAGCACCATTGCTGTGAAATATGAATGAAACACTTTAGGCTAAAAAGAGATGCTTTGCATCTTCTTCTGCACCATTTTGCAGCTGCTGGTTAAAAGCTGCATTTCATCTTACTACTGATATTAGCAGTGTTTTATAAGATACAAAGCTTTAAGTTAACAAAGCAGAGGCACAATATATGTTTAATGTGTAGGATGACTATCTAAGATGCTCCATTTAATGTTGGACAAACATGGGCTGGATTCAATGCAATTAATTTTATTAATGTAAATTTTTATGTTTTAAATATCTAACAACTAATTGTAGGAATCTTCTGTAATTTTGGACAAGGACATGCAAAAGGTATGGTTGAATCTTAGTTTAATACCATTCCCTGACATCTCCATTCCTGTTTATGTGTTATTTATGTTTTTAAAAGAATGTTAATACAAACAAAACATGTAGTACATGTAGCAGATGTGGTGGAAAGCTAAAACAAATTAAACAAACTTAACTATCATAATAAGTTTGTAAAATGTAAAGGAAAACAACCCAAAAACGTTTGTCATTTTTATACAATTTCTTAAACCACAAGCCATTATGATGCACAGAATGGTTGAGGTTAAGGCTTATAAAGGTAGTACTGAAAGTTTGTCTTTTGTCTTTTCAGTTACCTTAGTGGGGTTTTCTGCACTGAAGGTTGTTGCTGCAGATGAAATAAGGCTTGTGCTTCGCTGAGTACTGTATATTCTCTGTAATCAAAGGTTGACTAAATATAACAGATACTTGAATCTTTTACACTCTATGTCGCAATGAACCTGACTGATGTATTTGCCAAAGACCAACTATATTGCCTTTTTACTGGCCGTAATTTTGAACGTTACATGTAACCAAGGGTGTAATTAACATGTCTGGTTCAGATCAAAAATAAAAAGAAAATTTTGGTTGATCTTATGGTATAAAGGGGCTTTTAGAAAGGGCCCAGTGTTTAGCCTTATGATCATGTAGCTAAATGAAGCAAGGTACAAAGGAGAGGGCAGAAGAAAGTAATCTCTCGTATTATGTACAGTATAGGCTGCAAGTTTAAAATGTAATAAAAGTGTAGATGTAGATAAGATATATTTTAAATCTCTACTACACAATTACAGTCCACATTATTTAATAAACGTTGTTCTGCATGATCTGAATTGATGTTACATTGTACTGCAGCCGGTCAACTGGGCACGCTTGACATCTCTGTTGGTGTTGTGGCGATTTACAACAGTATGGGCAATAAATATGTCAACCACACATTTTGGAATGAAGGAGAATGTCACCCATTGCAGGGCGTGTTTGGTTGATTTGCTTATAATAGTTTAGACAACCTCAGAGGTCTATGGCACTGATGAACCAATCCAGGCTGCAGGATGACAAGTGACTAAATGAAGTAGAAAAGAAAATAATCTAAATAGACTATATAGTAGTAAAATAGTCTATATAGTGATTGTGCACAGTCTGATTAATTTAATAGTTTATTTAGATAATAGATGTTTATTTAGTAAGTTTATTTAGATAATCACCATAATATCAGTATTTGGTTCTATTTTTCTGTTGCTGAAGGGACTTCACATTTAGATCGTTGGCATAAATACCAGTTTTAGTTTGACTTCTTGCGGAGAGAGTTACATGTTAACAAGTTGAAGCTGTTACTGAATTGCAAATAAAGCTTTAGAAATCGAACTGGTGGGAAAGGATTTTATACAGATATAACTGCATAGTTTTATTTGTTGTCACATCAAAGATTAACACTAACAGCAGTGGTGGTGATAGTATAGCGTAAACTCAGGTTTTTGTAAAACTCTTGTCTGATGTAATGGGCATGCTGACCACAAACAAAACTCTGCAGTGATAAAACTAAATTTTTCCTGAAGTTATGCTTGTTCAGACTACCACAAATCGCACAACATCTGTGAACATACTGCTCATGTTTAGTTGATGCATTACACTTTCTTTCAACCTTGTTATTTTTAACCCTCTCTTCCTTAAACATTGCATTTGTGCCACATCTGCCTTGTTTAGATTACATTCTTTGATCTTTAGGCGATTTCTTTTAACGTGAAAACATTACATATAGGAGCTTTAAGATCTACAAGTACGTCAGTACTGATCAATTTCTTGGGTATCTGCTGCTGATTCCTCACTCACTAATCGGCTTTCTGCACTCTGATTGTTAGGATTGAGTCTTCCATGTATGATTAGAATGTTTTTGAACTGGAAGCATGTTTTATCTTTGATTTATGCCGCACTTTCCGTTGCATTTGAAAGAAAACAAATCACACAAATAATTGGTCACTAGCAGTAGCTGATGTTTTAGCAGAAAAGTAAACAAAACAAAGAGGTTAAAAGTTTTATAATTTTTATAATAGTAATACATACATTTCTGTAACCTATGCAGTACTTTGAAAGAAGTCCTAATGTTTACAGAAGTTGTTTATTTGTGTATATATTTCTCTAGTAGTGGATATCTGTGGGAAATCATGGTAAATGCTAGGATTTCAATTTGCCACTTCCTTTAGACACCTTCGTACTTTTGTATGTATTAAGGTTTTGTCACAAAGCACAATGTAATGCTTCATTTCAGAGCACCTTAGGGATCATAACCCTGCTGAGTTGTGTGAATACTTTCCTGCATCGTTGTTTTTTTGTCACAGCTCTGACTGCAGGGTTTTATCTCTGCCAATTTCACAAATAATTCAAGAAGTTATAAGAAGGCAAAGTACATATAAACAAGTTCCTGGCTGCTCATGTTTCTGTCCCCATCATCACCCATCTCATTACCTGCAGCATTATTCATCTATACTCACCACCTTGATACCCCTCTACCTCACCAGCAGCACACATATACTCCCAGTGGGAGGAATGGCAGCCTCTGACAAGCCCTAAGTAAATGGGCACCTCAGGTGTGTGTGTGTGTGTGTGTGTGTGTGTGTGTGTATGTGTGTGTGTCTGCGTGTATGTGTGCGGGTGTGTGCGTGCGTGTGTGTGTGTGTGTGACAAGGACTGACAGTCCAGGAGCCTGGCCTCGTACAAGGTCAGCATCTGTGAGCTTCATCACTGTGTAAGTTTGTGTGCGAGGGTACAAACAATATACCACCTGTGCCCCCCTGCCATGTCCGCACCCAGCAGATGCTCTGAAAGTCAAACCCAGTCTTACAGACAGACACACACACACACACACACCTAGTCATGCAGAGTTATCAAAGTCAGCTGAGGTTAGTTGTAGTGTTGCGTGATACATATGATAAAATATGGACCATAAATGCAGCTCATAGCTCGTATTGAAGGAGAACAGGGCTTAAAGGCTAACTTATTCAACAAGCACCGTGTGCACCGTGAACACATCCTCCACCCCTCCTATATAAACTGAAAGATTTGTGTCTCATTGTTTTGTCTCTCCAGTTATTTGGTCTGTCTTTATAGTCTTTATAGTCATTCTGTGGTATGTTGTTGAGTAAGCTAATAACAAGAATTTAAATTCTACCAAACATATTTTGGGTATAAAGAATATGGAGTTTATGTCTGAAAGTGTTAAATGTTTGTTTTTGTCCGCCTCCTCACTGTTGGTGATTGGAGTCGGTTTTGATTTTCTTTCATGATTCTGATACACGTAGCCATATCAGATCAACCTTTTAGCCAAACAAAACAAAAGTTATGCATTATTTGTCTTTACTCCAACCTTGATACCTCACCAGGAGCACACATGTATAACTACCGTACTATACCTCACATGAAAAAAAGAGCTTCATCCGGTTAAAACTGGGCGTCAATGTGCAGATTTAAATCGCAGCTCCTCTTGTGTTTGTGACTGCGAAGGGTGGAATGAGAAGCAGTGTAAAGCGCTTTGCGTACCAGCAAGCTATAAGTGTAGATCGTTTTACCATTTACCTCTCATGCTACGCGAACCTTAGCTTAACCACAAAGGGTATGTTTATCTATTAACTGGAGTTAACTGGAAAGCGTAACAGCCTAATCCTGTCAAATGAGACATTAGAAATTAAATAGTTCTGAGCCCTTAACTGGGTCTAAAGAGTTCTGTCATACTGTTGTTTTAACTGTTCAGTTCATACTGTAGCTCTGAACCTGTAATGTTATCTACATTATATAAACTTGTTAAACTACAGCTACAGTAACACGCAATTAAGTTACTGAGTAAGAATCTTGGTAAGACAAGTCTCATTTTTCAGAGGTATTGAGGAGTAGAAAGGAGAGAAAGTCAGGATGCGACACAAACTGTTCAGGTCGAGTTTATATTTAAAAGCCACATCACATCTAATGATTATTAGAGCCTACTATATAATAACGGACTGATATTAGTCTGGAACCAACACAAGCAATTTTGGTAATTTCAAATTTGTATATGCAACAGTAAAACTGTCAGATGGTGTTAGTTCAGATCAGCTGGGAAACGACTATAAATTGAATTGAGAACCTGTTGTGAAGTTTATGAACAGATTTTATTACAGAAATAATTGGTGTCAGCTGTATCAACTGTAGAAGCAGCAGAGAGGAGCAGGAAGAGAAGAAGACGTATGTGAACATGTCCCCCAGAGCAGCAGAGGACAGGTTGTGAGTTGGAGAAAATCAAGTAACTAGGTATGGAGGGATAATCAGATTGGCCTATTGATAGTTCACCATAGCTATAAAATTGTAGAAAAAAAATGCATATTAATAGTGCATCATAAAGGTATCATGTAAGCCAAATGTGTAGGGTATTATATTTACCAATATGGAGAATCGACTGCATAAAGTAAACCATAAAGTCACATGTATGTTTCAGACATTGCACATATGTTATCACGTACAACAGCACAAATTCTAGGGGAAAAACTGCGCCATTTTGAACTGACATTCATGTGTTTATTTGGAAAAAGTTTTTTTTTATTATTTTTGTACTGGTGTTAAATTTCATTTGAAGTGGGATAAAACTCTTAGGAGCCTGCATTTATTTTTGATAACTTTTGATTTTACCAAAAAATACCACATTGAAAGATGTTTACCTTTGAAATAATTTTGGGATTTGATCAAACCACCATTCTGCATAATTTTCACAGTCGGATGCTTAATATTGTGTAATTGTCAGACTGATATTAGAAAGTTACCCAGCAGTACATACAGTAAATTAATCCGAATTATGATTTTTAGATTCAAAATATAATCAACAAAACAGGATCCCTGAAATGAGGGATTTTGCACTCTTTTACTTTTAATTTTGGTACTTTGTTTTGAGCTAAAACTTTTGTTTTTTAACATTTTGAATACAGTACTTGTAGGATCTTGGAGGGCCTGAAGTTTTCATAATACTTCATCCACTACTGCTCAATGTCGACTCTCATTCATTGATGTTTTCAAAGAACTATATACTATATGTTTCCAGGACACAGCCACCTCTAAAAAAGAAATAAGAATAAATAAAAAAAGCAGACACAGGAATTGATTAGAATTTTAGTAGCACTTCAACAAAAGCGTCTGGTATATCAAGACAATGTTTGAATTTTAAGCAGGGTTAAAAACGGCACAACTCGACGGGAGGCAATACTGTGACAGCAAGAGCCAGAGGGGAGGCATTATGGTTATTGTCTCACTTGGTGGTGGCTTGCTTGCTTGCAGTGTTGCTCTGCTATTAGGCGACAACATAAAAATAAAATCAGATTAAATGCACATAACAGGAGGCAAAGTCTCCAACTGGAGTCAGTTTTGACAAGCTTGTGTCATTTACCATGACTGCAGGATTTATTTTGGTCTCACTATGAGGCAAGGGAGTTTTCTAATTCCTTTCCCCTTCATTCCTACAGCCATCAGTCAAAGCAACAGAGAGCATGAGCTAAATGTGAGTGCTTGATAAAGGGGCTGTTAATGCTGCCAAGTTGCATTTGCAGACTTTATTATTTTAAGCCTTGTTTGATATTTATATTTTGAACTTGTGTGTTCTTTTTTTAGCCTCTTTACAAGACTGACAGGTCAGTTTTATCTGTTTATTTCCTACTCTGTGTTTTGTATGAGAGGTTAGTCAGCAGCTCAGACTGTGAGCACTTTTGGATGGGAGGAACTTTTTCGTAGCTCTTCTAACTAGAGGTACCCCTTTTACTGTGTCCAGACCGCAGGAAGTATGAATCGCAAAAGTTCTTGGAATGCGGTTTTAAGGAACATAACCCCTAAAGAAGAGTAGGTACTTTCAGCGTGAGCAGCCTGAGGCCCATTTTGAGAGCACCACCCACTCTGTCTTTTTGTCTTCTCAGGGGACAATGGCCATGCATCTGTGCTGGGGCACAGATCTTTTGTAATTTCATCCTACGACTGTTGCTGCTAAAAACAAATTCCCGTTTAGATTTAGAAGAAGTCAGTTTGTCCAGATTTATAAATTTCATAAAGATCTCAGGTCATGTTCATAGTGCTTTAAAATGTTGTAATTAATTTTGGAAGATAAAAGCTTCTTTCAGAGTTGAAATACGATGTGTTACTGCCATCCTCCTGAAGGGAAAGTTGACAAAACATATTTTATTGGATAATACAAAAGCCAGCAGACTCTAAAAAAAAATCAAAAAAGCAATACATAAATGCATAAAAACTGTATGCCAGGCTGCGTCATTTTAGAGTTTCTATTGATGCAAACGCAAACAGAACAAAAAGCCATTTAGGGGAGTAGTTTTGCATGGGGCCGGCTCCCTGAGGGGTAGTCCCTAAAACCATTGGGTGTGAAAGCCACTTGAGATGGGAGCTAATTGGCATAATAGATGTATCTGTCAATCCATCCCAGCTTATCCTGTGCAGGCTGCAGCATGAGTTGGGTAGACTCTGAAATTTTTGACAGACACTTACAGATTAGCATTAACACTCACACTGACACACAGAGTGAATTTAGACTCATCAATCAATCATGTACCATACAAATGACATTTATATTAAACTCATTTTTAACAGCAAATACATTTTGAAGGAAATCTAATGCTGGCTGTATAACATTTTTTTTTATTAGGAAATGTTGCTGTGTATCAGTAATTTGTTCACTGACACATTTGTTTTTAACTAATCAATCTTGACCACGACATTATTAAAATGTTTTATAGTTTTGTTCAGATACGCAGAAATTGGTTAAAGTGAGGGAAAAGTAAATATTTTAGCAAATATTAAACATTTAAAAATATTATTGAGACACATGAGTTTGACTTTTAATAAATAGATCCTAAGACTTTAGCACAGCAGAGTTTGCATTCGGCTTTTCTTTTGTCATCGTCATTTTTCTTCACTTCCACTTACTAGAGGACGGTAACATGGTATCCGGTGCCGTATTAGAGAAGTTGTACAAGTACACAAATCCAGCATCAGGCCCGATGTGAGATACTGGTATTGGCATCGGGGCATCCCATGTAATAGAATAAATCTAGTTTTTGGAATCCTAAAAAAATAAGGCAAAATAAAATGGTCACTTTATTGAAAAGTGAAAAAAAAAAAAACATTCGCTGTTAAACAGTGGAAGAATTTTACCTTAGTTTCAGCATAATAATTATTGAATTGAAATTTGCATGTCACACATGCTCTATATTTTGAAGACTGAAATATGCCTGTGGTGTTCAGTTTCCACATTATGTGTTTTTTAGCCTCCTATTATCTATACATTATCTAACACTGCTTATTCCAAGCTATTACCTGGTTAATGCTAGTATCTTGATTTTTTTAAATAATCAACATACCACTGTCACAGCATTATTACAGAAATATTACCCTATGTCATTGTCATTAAAAAGTTAATTTCTGACACTATCTTTATAAAAATATGTTTCTAAAATGAAAACGTCAGTTGTGTTTTCTAAAGTCTATTTCATATCTAAATCCGATTTAAATATTCTGTTACTCAGCATTTTACTTCAAAGTGTGGTTATTGATCATTTCATGGAAATCTAATGAGAGACTGTTTTTAATTATTAAAATTAAAAATAATAAGGACTTTTTTTGGTGTAATATTAGTTCAGCTGGGCTTAATTTAAAGCTGGAGGCCATTAAGTGCTCACTTAGGGGTCATGAAATTCAATGTTCTTCACCAAAGCATGCTAGACTGGAAAGAAATCCAAATTAATTTTCTATCCCTGCAGACAGATTCTTCTGAATACATTGACTTAAGTGCAGAGTACTCAGTAAATACAAATGGAAATTATGTATAATAGAAAAATGTTTATTACTAAAGCAAAGGATGATGGATAACGATAAACTGAAGGCAGTTTGTCAGAAAAGACCTTAAAACAGAGTTATTAACTTTTTGCATTGTTGATTATATTGTTTTTAAAATGTATGTAAAACTATATTTTTTTCCCTATTTAACAAATATTGTAATCTTTTCAGTTTAAAGTAGTGAAGGTCCATATTTTACAAACTTTAATAACCTTCTTAGTCACTGCATATGTCTGTAGATGCAGAGAATGCTGCAGAGCTCAGCAGGTCCCAGCAGGTGAACAAACGTACAGTGAAGGTGTAGACCTGTGAACATTTGCTTTAAAAGGTCAGTCTTTCTTCAACGATTCTGACTGAATTAAAACCTTTTGTTACTGACTTTGTTTTCTCTAAAACCACAGAAAATATGATTTTCAAATACAATGCACATTTGTATTTCTTCTTTTTATGAGAAAGTGGATAAATTTCTCTGCTCTGTGACAATAAATATATTTTAGGTTTGAAGACCTGAAGCATATGTCTACATTTTGTTTTTTGACATTTTTGAAAATTTTGTACTGGAATTTTAGTAGAATTGCAACTCTGCTTTATGTAAATGAGGATGAAGTCTTCATCAAAGAGCTTTTTTAATTCAAAGATTTTTATGATTGGGGGTGTTTTTGGTGTTTTCTCTTTTGCAGACCAAACAACAGACAATCAATAGACTGTTGGATGATTGATATAAAATCCATCTCCACTATGTGGACTTTAAATTATGATAATTGTAGATTTAAAATGTCTATTTGTTTTCATATGTCCACCAAATGCAGCCTCAGTCTTTAGCATTTAACAAGCAGTGGGTTGTTTTCTAAATATCTTATATTCTACATCTGAAACACAGTTTCCAGCATTGATGCGTTAGACTGCTTTTGTATTATCAACCAGGCTATGTGGTTACAACTTCTGTTAAAAGAGAAGAAAGAACAAACTGTTAAATCTTAGTACAGTTTTACAGAAAGTGAGGTAAAGCTCCCTACCAGCACAAACAGATCTGATACACACTAGCTTTGGTATTCTGTTTTAAGCTCATATATTCCCCACCATCTCATAGTATAATCTCATACTGACTTGACCTGCTATCAATAATTAATTCAGTCAAGTTAAAAAAGGAAAAAAAAAACTCAGACCTGGCTCATGAGCTACAAACTTTAGCTCTGATGTTAGCACTTTTACTGAGGCCAAATTAACTTTAGATGAGCAGAATTTTCTCCTGATGTCACATACATACATTTAGGTTTTTGTCCTGTTTTCTTCTCCTTGCCTTTGTCTGTCTTTAGCACTACTTTTACCATCTTGTTTTTTCTTTTTTAAATTTATCTCCCTTTTTAGCTTTTACTTGTGTGCTAGTTTTTCCCCAGACATTTCTGAAATGATTCATTCTTTAACCCTGGTTACTTTAGATGGGTGTCAAAGGAAACATGTTCGCTCAGTCTAGCAGTTGTGGATATCTGAAGAACATTTTAAGGTAACAAAAGTGCCCAAGTGGATTCAGACTGATTTTGTTTGAGAGCTTCAAACCTGTTCACACCACAGAATAGTTGATGCCTAAACAGAGCATAGTCTTATTTAGTTTTTGTAATATGTTATACAATCGATAAATAAAATCAATAAAATCTATTGTGTGATACATTATATTCTAAAATATGACTTTGATGCTGGAGAACTGGTTTTGTATGGTGAGTTTGTTTCACAATAATTAAGTTATTGACTTATTGTAAGTAGTTTACATATGTCATTTACATTTTATCCTGTTGTTCTGCATCTGAGCTGAGGGTTCTGCATTGAAACTGTTTTGGAAATTTCCGCACTGTGGGGCGAATAAAGTTAATAATAATGTTACTTTTGCCAGATAACTGTCTACTTTGTGTGTAGTTAGCTTGGTAGTGTTTGATAGTAAGCTAATAAGTGTTTTTATGGGCAGTTCTTCCCTCTGACAACTGCGTGGTTCCAGACAGAAAGTTTAAAATAATGGAGAAAAAAAATGACATTGCCATTCTGCTGTATGGAATTTTGTTCCAAGTTCATATTGTGCTTTTAGATTTTTACATCACTGTCATAAAATGTTCTTAGAACATCTTAAGCCATCTACCGTGATTATTTGTAAGGCAGTCAACAGATAACAAGATAGTCCTACTTGGTCCATTGTTATCCTCTATTTCAATATTTAGGTGTAAATGAACATGGAACTTAACATAACATGGAACTGCACATAACTAGGCGAATGATACTGTTTTATCAACTGTGTATGTGCAGCTTGTATTCAATGCAGACAAAATCGAGGTAATGATAGTAATGATATCTTTCAGAGAAAATTTTAAAATTAAAGAGCTAAGATTAAAGTTTGGGTTTAGAGATCATTGTTTCTCATATCTTTCCTGTCTTTTAGAGACTGCTCTTAGTCTATTTTAGGGTTTTTATGATGCTTTTAATGTTAATGATTTGTGTGTTTGCTGTTGCATGCTTCAATATACCTTGAAACTAGTAATGACATCCATAAGTTGGGTTCAGGTGACAAAAGCTTTGGTTAGGATTAGAAATAGATTATGGACTCAGTTTAATGTCATTTTGGTGTTTTGTAATTTATTATTTTTTTATGATATGGACCTTGTCTCCCTAAATATTAATTAGTTAGAGACTAAAATAAAAATGAAAACTAAATTAAAAAATGCATTTTGAAAAGAAGTCTTTTTTTTTTCCCCTCTAATTTTTGATTCAAGTGATTTGGTGTTTACCTAATAAGTTTTTTGTTCCTCATTTTTTAGGTGATTCTGCAGTGCATCTAGATGATGCCAGTAATTCAAAACCGTTTTAATATAGAAAAAGCATTGTAAGTTGTCTATTAAGTGATTTTTACATTTTTTTATTTATTTGTTTCACCTGTATAAAAATAGGGGGGTTGTGGTGATGGATAAATTCCTTTAGAGTGTGTGTGTGTATGTGTATGAAGACTTATTTAGGATAAAAATTTCAGTTGGTTCAATGGTGATGTAGACATGAGCTCTTTCTCTTTTAGTCTGGTGTGACTGGGCAGTCAAGAACTGACTGTAAGTATATTGATGTTGGCATCTGAATGACACCTGCTTCAAGAGCCTCAACACTTGAGTCTGAATTGATGCTCATATTCAGCTGTTTTCTCAGCAGAAAATTATGGCAAGAAGTGCAGACAACTTTCCTCCTCCCTACTGCCAAAATCTCAAAATGAGCTGACAGCTTACCGGATTTTTTTCCCCTCTAGTACAGGAGCTGATGTGAGTCATTTTTAACATTGTTTACAAGCTCTGGTTCACTCGTAATTGGGCTGAGAGAATAAAAACCATACCAAAAAATGCATCAGAAGGGCATATTTGCAGTACCAAATAAATCAAATTGTTGATGTTAGAGGAGTGTGTGTTTTTATGTGTTTTTTGTGAGAGTCAGTGGTTTTCTACCTCTGCTAAGTGTCCTCACAATGATGGGAAATGTGCGGTTCTGATTACAAACAGGGACATTTAGGGATTTGAGTTAATATAGAAATGGGATGTTTGATTTTGGTCCAGCTATTGAGGGAGTTTTTACTGACACAAGGTGTCTTCACTGATACAGTAATGCAAAAATGTGCTGCATGTGTACGTGCAAGTGTGCATATTTCTGTGTGTAGGTGTATGACAGGGCAGCATATGGCTAGCCCTGCATGTAGTGAAATATTAAAAAGCAGTGTCAGCAAGAAGGGCACTGTGTGTGTGTGTGTGTGTGTGTGTGTCTGTGTGTGTGTGTGTGTGTCCCATGGGGAGTAGAAATCTGCCGGACATAGACAACTGGGCATGACAAGCTCCCACTGTGACGCACACACAAATATACTTTCTGTCCTCTGTCTCTGCCAACATCCAGTTGGCCTTATCTGCTGGTAAGACTAAATGGCATCTCTACCTATCTCTCTTTCTCACACAAACACACACATTTTTTCCCTACATGTCAGGGGTTTTATAAACACATTGTTCCTTGTATGAGAAAGTCTTCATCAGTGAAAGTATTCGGTTTGCAAAAAGAGTGTATGTGTGGTTTGAATCCGGCCTTTTTTCCCCTTACAATTCTTCACCTCCCCGTCTTCACTCTGAATCATCACACACTCCTGCCTTTGAGTGATATTTAAAAATCTGTTCTTACAGGATCATCTGGAGGTCAAAGGAATGTTTTGTCACCATTTGGTATCTATTTTTGGGAGATGTGATGCTCTGACCAAATTATATCACTCGGTTCTGTTTGATAATGAAGCTTGATTCATATTTCGAAGCAACACCTAAATTCCCACTTGTCTGAATCATGTCTTATGAAACAGATGTGCTTCTATTTGGGCTGTCCATCTTTTGACATGCAAATTGAAAAAAATCTTTGTTTGTTATTGACCATCTATAGTATTACAGATCATACAAATCTAGTTTTGATGTAAACAGCTGTTACTGTTTCAGATGGTTACAGTTGGTATTTGATGTTTTTATGTATTCAGTCTCACTGGCATTGTGAACATAATTAAGTATAGTAGCATAGTTTAATGACAATTTAAACCCACAACACAGTACTTTGTGTCCACCCAGTATAATTATAAAATGTATTTGTATGTACCATTAAACCCAAAACAATATTTGCAAAGAGGATAAAAAGTTCCACAGAGCAACATTACACAAGGTCATTTGGTCAGTTGTAAATGCAAAAAACAATTGATTTAGGGGCTTTTGGTCCACTTGGGTGCATCTCCAAGCAGAACTTGTTGAAGGTTAAATGTAAAAAAAAAAAAAGCAAAAGTCTCTCTGTAAGAGGTCATTCTCTAGGGAACACAAGTGTGTGTATGATAGCTGTCACACCAATCTGGTCATTAGTTAGATTTTTCTTATATACAAGTGGAAATTTTGGTCTGATGGAGAATCAGGGGGCTTACCAAACCATCATCCTCTGGGGACTGTGAATATTCAGAGCAAATTTAATGGCAATCTGCTTCATCTCACTCTGGACCAAAGCTTGTCAGACGGACCAAACAACTGACAGTGACATCTGCAGGCTCGTCTGCTAGCAGGGCAGCAAAAGCATGTTGCTGTGGCAAAAATAGAAATATGGAAAGAAATGATGAGGGGGGGAATACAGTGGGGAAGAGGACCATCTTTCTGTCTGTCTTAATGGGGTTTGAACATGAACCAGTAACACTCTTATTTTAGCTGTTTTTCTATTCAGATTTCTCCAATGTTTGACATGTATTGATTGGTAGTGACAAGCTGAATTTGACAAGAGTTTAGCAGACCAATTAGCTCTGCACTGAAAAACTATGGTGGAAATGTCAGTGTTGTATTGATTATGTTAATAGGCTTCCTCTTTTGCAGGTCTGAAAGCACCGACAGAAAATGCAGGTTAAACCACAACTCACACATAAGTGAAAGTAAAATGCACGAATCTGATTAATAACAAGAACTGATTTGTATATCAGCATGCGGGTCGTATCATTATCTCGATGTGCATGTGCAGTAAGTTTGATGTGTTCTGGTTAATTTGATGGTGTTGGCTTTTTTTCTAAGATTAAAATGTAAAGTGTCTGTGGAGACTCTTTTCATATACTGTGCATCAGCAGTAATATTTGGTGACTCTAATCATTTTTTAAAATTAGTTGTGTTTTCATATACCTCATACAGACACTAAAAGCAAGAATGGATGCTTGTACTCAGATGGAATGTCCATCAGTTTCCAATTTAATTCATCAGTGTCATAGACTTCCAAAATTCTTGTCCAAAATCAATTAGAGATATACACTGCTCCACTTGGAGACCTGTTGCTTGAATCCAAAAGCTTGTTTGAAAAGATTTTCAAAAATGTTGATGTTTGTGTTGAAAAAAAGATGAGCTTGTGTATGAAGATGTGCATGCACAGATGCTTACTTCAAACTTTGCTTTACAAAGTTTGGCCAATTCTGTGCTTTTATGGAGGCACTCAACCAACAGTATTGATTACAGGAACATGTTACGCAGTGGTCTCCCTCACTGATGTGTCTTTAAAGGTTTCAGACTTAAATTAAAGCCTTGCGTATCTGCAACCTCATTACAAGATGCATATGAGTTCCACCAGAAATTAGCTTTTCATTTGTGAGCAATACAGAAAACAATTAGAACTTCTATGTTGGACCCTGTCAGTGTAATAAGAAGCTGACTGAGAAAACAGAGCTTCAGACTTAACGTGAAACCATGTTGTGTTAAACAGGAAGTAGCTGCTGCTGAATTTGGTGTTGCAATTCTGTAAGCATAGCTTACAGACCACAGGAGTCTCTTTCTTCTCTAATGGTTGCTATAACTCACACATACACTCACACAGGGCTTAATGGGTTTTATAATGAATGGCCCAAGATAGTGAGCTAAATGTTGGTTGCCATGGTGATAGGGTCAATCGATCAGGAAGTATTGATTGGCCATCGATAAGTTCCAGGCGGCAAGCTACTGGAATAGACAATGAAGAGTGTGTGCGTGTATGTAAGAGAGAGGGGTAAATGTGTGTTCATACTCTAACTGGATGTGGGCATGTGAGTGGTGCAAGTTAATGCTGTGTGTGTGTGTGTGTGTGTGTGTGTGTGTGTGTGTGTGTGTGTGTGTGTGTGTGTGTGTGTGTGTGTGTGTGTGTGTGAGAGAGAGAGAGAGAGAGAGAGAGAGAAACAGACATTTCTCCACAATAGTTTGGAAATTGCTGTAATAAATTCATGACTCATGGCGTCACCTCGTGCACCCGGTGATGACAACCATTACACCAACTTCATTTTAATTTGTTGGTCACCTCACTGAGCCCCTGATTCGAGAGTTGCAGCAGAACCATCACATTCATCTGTTACATTAATTTATCTGTTTTTTCATCCTCCCCTTAAAAAAATTTTTGATCAGTCTCAAATACAAGAGTTTAACACATTTTCATATAAGTACCTCAACAGAATAAGTTGTGAAATCAAATCAGCATTTGTTTTCTTCTCTTGAACATGTCACAATTCTACGATTTTGTGTTGTTTGCTCAACAGGTGTCTGATAAATATCCTCTTCGTTTGCTGCATGTTTAAGCCTCCTCTCGTTTTGAGTAAAATACAACCTCATCTCTATCTGTGTGTGTGTGTGCGTGTGTGTGTGGATCTGCGCCCTTTCCCTTTCATGTATCTGATCGGCAAAAACATTTTTTGACTTCCTTCACTTTCACACAAAAGTTAATTTCACATTGAGCTGGTAAAACATAGCAGTAGAAGGACGAGCACTTCTTCTAATAGGAAAAAAACCCAAAGATTCACTTTAAAGGATAAGTGCGTCACTCAGGAAAAGACTAAAATTACAGGAGAACAGTTTGGTGACAAAGCAAGTTTGGTGACAAATTTTAGTTAATTGCATATGTAATTATTACAGTGAAAAATCTGCCACATGCAAGGTTTAGACAGGATTAAAAGATGTGACTGCAGCCCCGGGGATTGTTGAGCTCCCCTAGAGAAAGAAATCCAGTCTGAACTGGGCTGAAGTCTGAAAGCTGTGTCAAGAGGTGAAAATGTGAGATTATACACCTGGAAAAAAAACTAATGATGCGCTAAAAGGTTTAGCATGTTGAGGCTTTCCATTACATGCCTGCAGTGCACCAATGTCAGAAGGAATTCTTTTTTAAATTTTTGTTTCTTTGTTTTCTTTAATTTTGGGTGAGCAGTAGATGTAAAACAAAATGGGTCCCATTTTAAATTTCTTTCAAATTCTTTCAAATTCTTTTTTTTAATGTTCACCAAGAACAGCTATCACATGCTAAAGAAGAGCACATACAATGCCTGTACAGATATTGATCAGAATAAAGTGTGGCAATAAATTAGAGGCAAGAGTATTGCACAGTGGGGCTTTTTTAAGTGACTTTAATTCTGCAAGAGTAATAGATCTGCTTCAGTTTATTGGTAATGATCAGATGAACAGCCTCTGCTGAAGTCAGCTAAATGATGGTAATGAGCACAGTAATTCATTACCATGACAAAATAATCAACATTATTACTGTCTACAGTTTACCAGTGAAGATGTTGTTTTGTTCATTTTATTCTAGATTACAATGTAAAGGTTTTAGACAAATTATTGCTACATTACCACAATAGTAATCATACCTGTATACAGTACAGCATGTCTGCCATAGGATAACTGCAAGTTATAGGTATAGTGCAGTAAGTTTATTAGGTTAATTTACACTTTTTTACACTAAAATTGTAAAAAATGTAAAATCTTGAGTGTTTTTCCATGACATGTTAATGCCTGACACCTTTGTTTTGTAGTGTATGAGTTTTTATTTTACTGTTTAATAGAGTGTGCCCGTATGTGAATCAATCTGACCCACTGATCAGCATTAACACTAGTGGTTCTAATAATGTTAGAAAAACAATGGTCAGATCAGTCACTCTGTACAGTCTGCAGCTACACAACCCCATGTGCAGCAAAATGTGATGCACTGTGTGCAGTGTGTATAATTGTTTTTGTTTTTTGTTTTTTGTTTTTTACTGAAGTAAATTTACTAAGCAGATTATCTACATTTTACATTGTTTTAAAATCAGGGGATACCTCAGTTAAACAGTATCTTGTATAAACTCTGCACTTGCAGAGGTATGATTTTCATTCACAATAAGGGCACTTCTATTGAGGTGCTGAACTTGAAGTTGTTCATTTTTCAGTGACATTTAGTTCTTACCTACCTGTGGACTTTTGTTCCTTTGCACAAAAGTGTTTGCCAAATTAGTATCCCAACATCAGGTATAGCGTACGTTTTTTACAAAACAACTTATGCTATTCTCAGATAGCAGAACAGCATTGTTTAACACAAACTGCGTCATGTCTGTCCTGTTTGTTTCCTAAAGCTTTTACTTAATTTCCACATGTGGGTGAGTGGGTGAACATACAGAAGTCTTATTTTCAGCATCGTCTCCGTAGCAATTTAAATGGGAAAAGTCAACCTCTGCATCTTTTAGAGTGTTAAATGTCAGTCTGTAATGTTCACTGTGTTCCATGAGTTCCTCTGTAGCGCTGTAATTAACATTTTGGCTTACTTACCCTGAAAAAAAAAGAAAACATGAGAAATTACATAAACCTTTGTTATTTCCATGGTTGCAAAAACATTACTAACAATTAAAAACCCATTAGATTTATTGCATAATGGTTTGTAGTGGGTTTTGGACTCAGATCTAATGGTTTCCACATCATGTTTTAGTCGTGGTTTACTTCCATTATTGGCTGCATTGGTCACTAATGGCTGTAATAATTTCCAGTAGATTTCAACAACCACAACAAACCATTATGCTATAGTTTGGCAGAACTATGGATAAACAAGAATTTTGGTTGTTTTGTTTTTTTAAGTGGATTACTCCTGTGATTCCCAGAAAGACTTAAAGTTTCTACAAGAGGTTGCTTTGTCCAAAAAACCACCTCTGTATAATTATTTTAATACAAAAAAATCTTTAAGTTCCAGGAATATGAGTACTGATGCTTTAGACCTATGTGCTAAAAGTAAAAACATAAGAACTTGTTGGGGTAAATAAAATGAATCATACATTTTTACCCAGAAGCCAAATTTCTGGAGTATAATTAAGCACTTAAGGAAAGGTGCATTTGCACAAAGATGCAAAAACTCTACATTAGAAAGTACATTGAAGTGCTTCCTGAGTCATAGACTGATAGCATAATAGGTTTATGGTGGTTATAACAAAGTATTCGAAGAAGTCAGCTTGCTGAGCTGCTCAGTACAGTCTGTGAGAAGAAGTTCAGAAAACATCTTTTCGAAAGAAGAACATAAGGGTTGCACAACATCATGTTTGCATGATAATTAAAGGGACCCCTACATGAAAATACTGATATTAATTGTGTGATGTTACATTTGATGCTGCAGCTTAGATTGGGACATTTGACATTTTATGTTTTTGAAGCACTGTCTGAGCTTTGTTCAAAACTGGAGAAGCACAGTGCAGGGGACTTCTGGGGAAACCTAGAACACATTGGAGAGATGCATGATGTTTTCTGGCTTGGGAACGCCTACAGATCCTCAAGGAGGAGCAGGATAAAGTTGCTGGTTACATCTGGATTACTGCCTCTGCTGAACAGAAATGACAGAACAGGGGTGGATGTTATTTACAGCACATTTGCTTTACCAACAGATGGTGTTGTGCACTATTTCAAATATGCGTTTTCTAGTGCCATGTCTACAAAAATGCAAGTGTGTCTACACTGAAAGGCATTCAGGTACTGCATGAAGTACAGGTCACCCATGTTTTTCCTGTGGGTACCTGAATGAATTGCAGGAGAATATTCTTTGGGCGAGCAAAACACAAACTGATACACAAACTGTGTCGCCAGCTCAATTGAGTTCAAATAGGATTACAGTCAGACACGTGTGAGACGGACCCTTAAAGAAATGCAGCTAAAAGGCCTTCTGTGAGGACATGGCATAACGAAACTGGGTTTTGGCAACTCATAATGCTTCAGATTGTAATTTCTTTAACCAAAGAGTAAATTTTTAAACTATATACAGTAAGAGCATTTAACAAGTGCTGATTACCCTGTCTTTCAAACGTCTTGGCGGCAGTGATGTAGTGTTGCACCACACTATAGTGCTGCATTACAACTGGATGTGTGGTCAGCGTTTGCACAAACTAATACCGTCTGTCCTATAGAGGTCAGTGCAGCAAAGCTTTTCCTCCATACAAGATGGAGTAGCTTTACTCTTTAATCTAAGAGACCACTGGGTACTGTATATTTGGTCTTGCCCTTGACTTTCTCTTTCTTGTCATTTCAAGGCTGTCAAACTGATCAGTCGTGTAACTGGAATTAAGTCAGTCACGGCTTAGTCCGGAGTCTCGGTCCTCTTGCCCCACTACAGAGAGGCCTGAGCATTGATCCGTGATCAGGTTCTGCTCATCAGCTGTTTTGTTGCTGGCAGGGCAGGCAGAAGCAGAGCAGCAGCTCATTTAATTAATGCAGATTTGTATGGTTACGCTGCAGCAGACTCAGCTACCTGCTGCCCCTGCTGCCACAGAAAAAAAACCTTCAGCTATGTCACAACACCACATCAAAGAGAAATTCTTATGTAATTAACTCAGACCTCACTCAGTGAGGCCATCATGCAAATCATTATGCAGCTGGCAGGAGAGTTATTTTTTTCATGATCCCCGTGGTTGAACATTTACTTTCTTCCTGTCGCTTTTGACAGCTGTCTGTTTAAGGCACTTGTACGATAATTGTCATCTGCCATGTTTTAATAAAGAGACAGAAGCGCTAATACTCAATACGGTTGGCTTGTTGCCCATCAAACTGTCTGTTCTCATTTGGGTCTGGCCTGTATAATCATTTGCCTAGGCACCAGTGATTTTAGAATTACTACATTAGGACTACTTGATAGAAAATGTAATAGAAAAGAAGAAAATGAGAGAACAAGTAAGACATGAAGACACTGTGGTAGAGAAAAGGGAGAAACAGAACAGAAAAAAAATACCTCCGATAACTTTATAAAACAGAAGCTTGGACTTGGTGCTCATTTTCATACAATACAGTAGGTCACCATGTTTTGCTTATAGTCATAAATATTCATCGAAGTCTGCTGATGCAAACAATCTTAATGCCTGTATAAGTTGTGTATATATAGATGCATCTGTACGTGTGTGTTTGTGTGTGAGCACACACCATATTGCATGTTTGATTTCACTATTTTCTGGCAACAGCTGTAAAACTATTGAGGATTTAAATATTTAACATCTTGCGATATCATTTTCACAAGCTTGTCTTTAACATTTCTGCTCCATACATGTGAGATGTGGGTGAATCTCTGATGTGCAGAAATGCAGTTTCCACCAACTAGTCTCTAACTAGAAGGAGTGCACACTTGATTACTGGATGTTCTAAGGTGGACAAACCCACAAAGCCTATGAGAATGGAAACTCCTGTGTTCTACTAAAATACATCTGTCAATGACTATGGTGACTTAAGGAGTATATTTGGTAAAAGGTATTTACAGGTGTACTTGGTGAACTGGGAGCCTGTTAGCACTAATCGCTCATAATGTTGATTGATATCACTGTGTTTTGCTTTTAATCTGCTTGTTGCTGGATTTGTGGGTCATTCTATTCAGTACAGAGTTATTGTAAACTAAACGGCTCTCTTAGCTTACATGTTACTGCCAGTTACAGTATCATAGCCCGTTTGTTAGTGGTACAATATGTTTACACTGTATTTGTACCATTTTCCACATTTCCCTTTTTGTTTTAGAGCAGTTTATACTTCAACAGTAAAGGGTTGATAAGAGTTGCAAAATGAAACCCAGCTAACAGGTTATGATGGAGTGCTCTATTTTCCTTTAATGTCAACACTGTCGAGACTGCTTGATATCAACAGCTTTTTGTTGTTTTATATGCCGGTGTGACACCACCTTAAAATAGTACTTAATTGATTTGGCACTGCTCTCTCACAACACTGTCATGATAAAGAGTTTAAATAAAATAGATTTAGATGGCAGAAATAGAGCCATTGAGAGACATCTGCCAGCAGACAAAGATCACAGGCTGCTTGCAGGGTGGGCGACTTTTACCTCTGCCAGAAGTCAGTCTTTGTTTTTGGGGCTGCTTTCCCTAACCACTGGGCCTTATTGCATAGCCCTTCACGTCAGTCTCTTAAAAGACACTTTCACTGATTTTTGAACTTGCTTCTTTTGATCCAGGTTGCGTTAAACTTCCCTATATCAAAATATCTCTCTTCTTCTAGCTGATAAATACCTCCAGATGACCTCACTTAAACCATCAATTCAGATCAAGTTATCTCATTACTCCTACTATGGAGTTTGTAATCATGTGCAACCCGCCTTTCCAGAGCCCCTCCAGATGACATTATAACTCCTAATCACGAAAAACGCCTCTGAATGATGTCTTCTGGAGGAGTTTTTTTTTTCAGAGGGAAGTATAAAAGCATTAATGTACATTTACACCCTAAACTAGAGCCATAGAAAGCAAGGCCTCGTACCAAGATGAATAATGTGGCTAATGTCAGCTACTTCTTGCTGAGGTCAATAGTCTTCGTCTGAAATAATATTCTTTTCTATTCATGGGTTTCATTCAGTCAAGGCAACTACATTGCCCACAATGCAAACTGACATTTATCAGCTTTCACACAGCTCCCATATAAGGGTTAATACACATTTTCATAAATAGAGTTGTACTGCCCAAAAACTGTAAATACAATGTGGTGTGTAAAATTGGCTCTGGCTCTGGCTCTGGCTGAATTGTAACAGATCTCTGTAGCCAAGTCCCTAGGTAGCATATTCATGAATGCAAATTTATAGATCAAAAGACAAATGTCTTGGTTTTTGCAAAGGAGGTCAAAAAGTCCATTTGAGTCAATCCACTAGATTTTTGACATAAGAAAATTATATCAGTTCCTCTTTAACAGTAGAGTGAGCAAAAAGGTTTCCAGAGGAGTGTACGTTGTTAAAGCAGCATATTATTGCCCTTGGTCATGAATTTACATGCTTAACAATCACATGCACCATGGATGCTGTTCTGATTTACATATTATAACCTTTCTAATTGAAAAAATTACAATGAAGTAATTAGAAATGTGAAATGTTGGACTATGAGTAGGAGTGTTGGAGAGGATCTCTTTAAAAACCAGGTAAAGAGAAGGATATTAATTGATAAATCACCATTAACCAGTACAAAACCAGTAAAAACTGTGAATAGAGGGCTTTGAAAGAAAGAAGTGACACAGGCTGAGGGCTGAATATTACAGAGACTGTATCAGCCTGCCATCTGCACATGCATACATCTATAACCATATACATATTCATTGTCATTTTAGATCTTTTCAGACATTGCAGCAGGGATGCCTCTGTCTTTATTTCTCTCTCTCTGAATATTTCTTTTTCCTTTTTTGATCTCTCACTCTCTTTTCTCAACCATGAGATTACCTGAAGGGACAGTGAGTGATCAGAGTAACACACTTAAGAAGACACCTGAGTGCATACACACACACAAACACACACACACACACATACACACACACACACACACAAGCACACGCATACATGAGGAAGAATACACATGCATCCACTTGAACAAGCACATGTTTATGGAGGGAATATCGAAGCCACATGCACACAGGCAGTTGTAGCAGTCAGGAGGGACAGTTAGTTGAAAAGCACTCATTTAGATGGAATGGCCATTTTAAACTGTGTGTACGTGTGTGCATGCTTGCACTGTGCAGAGCTTCGGGAATAAGACACTATTACCTGAGAGAGTCTATGAGAAACTCTGTAAATATTGACAGAGAGAGAGGAAGAGCAAGAGAGAGCGAGATGAAGTGGAGATATGAGCCCTGAGGGGGTTGTGGATTGATAACTTAATGGTTTCACTGGGAAAGACGATTGGATCGAGTAGGAGGGGAGGAGATTGTAGTAGAGGAGTTGGCGAGATTTGAACCCTTGCAGTTGCCATGGTAGCATTTGGATATAAAATGTGGGAACATTTTTGCAGCTGGAAAGAATTTATACACATAATAACACTGTTGCTATCAGCATCACTGCAACTCAATAGCAACAAAAAGACTTTTAACAGAGAAAAATAATAAACTTTTCCCTAATTTTAAATTAGCCTTTGCTTACGAGTCAACTGCTGGAAGGACTTTTTATGTTTCGATGTCAGGTTGAATAGGAAAATTGAGAGCTCCCGCAGGAAAAGACTTGAGCTTCAGACCCACAAGGACTTTTCATCAAACAATCACAAACATGGAGGTCACAGGCGTTAAATAGAAGCCGTAATTATCCACATTAGCAGTTTAGAAATATCAATACTGTAAACATTTGCATATAATTCACCATATCAAATCAGTTGTATGCACATTTTTATATTTAAATCTGTGACATGTATTAGTTTACGGAGGTGTCTTTATTTTAAAAATAAATAAAAAATAGAAAATCAGTTTTCTAGGCCACTACACTGCACCCCTTGCAGGTTTTGTCTATCAAATCATATAAATATGCAGTTTCACAGTGATGGATTTACTGCTCAAAATTTTTGATAAATTTTAGCAGAATGAGACACACTGTTTTGTGGCATGTATGAACTTTATGTTAAAAAAATATTTCCAGAATGAGAATCTCACGTGATTTTAGTCATTAAATTTTTATACTTAATGAAGTTCATTTCTTTGTCTTGAAACAGAAACATGAAATTTTCATTTCTTTTGTCTCTCTTCTGTTTTACAATTAGATGTTAAAAAGCATATTTAGTATTTATTAAACAATCTAAATAATTTCATGTTTTATTTTTTGGTTTCACAGTAACAATTTAGTTGTTTGGCTGGTAAATGAAATGCATCGGGTTGTAAAACAGGATGGTGCTTACTGTCATGGATGGAGATAATTATTGATTTTACTGAACATGTGTAACATTGACATGTAAATCTGTCTGCCAATTGGTGCTCTCAGATCAATATCTATATTTTTCCAATAGACCTAACAGTAAATGAGCTGAAAGTATCACATCTCTTCAGTTATTAGACAAATTACTTGAACTAAATACAGATGTGTGTTGATTTCAATGCAGAGAACCAGTTAATTTTGAAAATGCATCTTTTTATATTGTGCATATTGGTTTGTTGCTACTTTTTGAGGGTTTCACAATATTATTAGGATCACAAGGCGAACTTTACAGGCTCATTTGAAATTGACTGAAGCATTTTAAACCCTTTTACCCAGAGATTTGGGTGTGTGGGAAGGGGTAGGACACGTGTATGGCGTGTTTTATTGTTTCATTAAAGAGCCAATATCCTTTCCTCTCCTGCAGTTTTATAAGGCACAATTACCTGGTGAACAATGAGTGGAAAACATCTGTGACTTTGACTTTTTTTTTCTGGTTTAAAGTCCATCAGCTATAACTTCAACAATTCACTTCTCTGTGCTTTTTTTCCCACCCACCGGTCAACAGGCCGGTCTGGGTGTCGTTTCACATCAGCAGCTTCTGTGCTAATGAGCTGCTGCTGTGATTGTCAGCCAGCAGAGGCTGAAGAGTTACTGTAAGTTAGAGCCGAGTGGTCGATTTCAGGCGAGTCGACACTGACACTGCAACAAAATCTGAACTGTTTAGACAAAAGGGCTGGAAACTCTTGACAGTGCGTTGATCAATTAGCTTTTCAGTGAAGTGCTAAAACTACAGAAAATATTAGTAACTAACATTATTTTCTGAATCATTTCCTCTTGTGACCTATTTTCTAACATTTTGTTGATAATTTTGTCTAAAACATGTATATGAATATTTAAGCGTTGACTCAAATATCTTCATAACTGTGACTTGGCATTAGATTAATCAAAAACATATTCATAACATATGCTATTGCAATGTAAAGTAATTTTTTTAGAAGAAGTGTTGAAATTTAGAGATTGCACAACTGTACGACAAGCTGAAACTTAATAACAAGCATTGTAAAGGTAAGGATATCTGTACATTCAGGTAATAATTCACCTGGCCTGTCATTTTATAACATTATAAAAATATTCATAATGGCTGCTATGTTTATCATTTAGTGAATTATCTTTATGTGCTTTCACTTTGACTTTAAACTGTATGCTGGATTTATAATATTTTTACAGTGTTACTCATGCATGGGACTTCTTCCTCCACCATTCTCATCTTTAGTTGCCATCGTGATGGAGGATCAGAGATGCATTTGGTCTGTGTAGCCCAGACTCTGTCCGAGAGCTGAAATAAAACCCACACTGTCACACTGTTACAGAGCAATGAAAGGCCTCTCAGTAGAAGTGTGATGGAATCAGCGCGGTTGATTTGTCATTTGGTTGGTACACTGCAGGCGGCTGCCAAACAGCCACTGATATGGTTGCCATGGAAAGAGCACTGGTTTGGTGCATGCGAGGCAGAAATCTGATGTGCTGCCATTCTGGGTCTGGTTCCTTTTTGTGTTTGAAATTCACTCAGCAAATTCAAGCGCATGCAAACACCCGATAACCCTACTATCGGTCAGGTTATTCCCTCATCCCCAGCATTACACACTTAGAATTTTCTGTCCTTTTACAGTGCCATTGACAGATGTAGCAGATGTGCTATAGGTAGAAATGTGATAAGAAAGCAAATTAGATCTCACCCCATAACTGTGCCATTCTTTATTTACTTATGAAATGTTTGGTTTCATATTTAGGTGCACATTGACGTTCATACCACTATAGAAATGTGGCTTGGAGAGAGAAAATGCCAAAAAAAAGTGTCACTGTTCCTCAACTTTCATTTTCTACTTCTCCTTCTTTTCATTTTTCACAATACTTTGACAAACTTCCAGAGTGAACTTGTTGCTTTAAGCTGTACGTTTGCAGCAGAAGAGCAGCAGGACATGAGAGCTATTCTGTTTTTTGTTGTCAGAAAAAGTGGGACTTGTGTGCTTTACTCAGAACAAAACGTGTCATGTGGCAGCATTGTACTCTGTTGAGGCAACTGTCACCTAAGGAGATTGCACCCCCTGCTTGCTCTTTGATCGATTTCTCCCAGAATGATTGTTGAGTATTTGTTTAAAACGGTGAGTTAAAATAGAAGCTGTTTGGTGGGTTTCTGTTTAGACAGGGAACTGATTGGTATCAGATGGCTTTTATTTAGTCTGGACTGACAGTAACACATGGAAACATGATAAGATTTTAACCAGATTTTAAACAGCAGTTGCATATAGATATATGCTGCTAATGTCCAGATTGAAAGCAATTGTTTGTATTACTATTTAGTTTTTTTAGTACCACTTATCTTTGCACAGCATTTGTTGGAACCACACACTTACTAAGATGACTCAAAATAAACCTAGTTTTCGTCAATAACCACCCACAGAACCAGCATAATAATGAGTTAAAAAATGGGCTTTTGACCCAGTGTTAGTGTTATTTTTTGCATTCATGTTTTTTTTTTCAACCTAAATTATTGCTTCCAAACTGAAATCTTTTATCTTGATTATTTGTCACAAACTGATAATATGCACATCCTTTACAGGTTTGCACATTCCAGACATGGACTTTGATGCATGAAGCATAAACTTTTGACTGTGTTTTTAAGTTAAAACCTGAACTGTATGTGACACTATTTGAAAATGTGAGGTTTGGCAAAATTACCCAATGTTGATGTGAAAATTAGCACTAACAATTGTCATTTTCAATGTGTAGTCATTTATATCTCAATTAGTGCTGCAGACACTCATTATTTTTGTTGTCAGTTAATGGATATTTTTTAGAGTAGGTTTTTCTACAGCTAAAAAACCAAAAAGATGGAAAGTTCACTGTCACAATAGATGAAGAACAGCAGAAGCTTTAGGAGGATGTCAAAATTGAGGTAGAACTTGAATGTACTGAGCTGACAGCAGAGTCAAAGGGACGTTTAGGAAAGCTAAAGTCCAGCTTTCCTATGTTCAGTAGGTTTGGTATAAAAGCACATGTTCTAAAGCAGGGAGTGAAGAACATGGCTTATAGTGCAACTAGAATCAGTGAATTTCTGTGAAGAAGTGAGTTACTGAGACAAAGTGAGGTAAGAAAAATTGAATCAACACAAAAAGATTATCTTATAATGAGATTATTTGATGCATCAGGCTGGTTTTTAAATAACGGGTTAGTATATCTTTAGTAACTAACATGAAATTATAGGTTTGACTGGTTATGTTTCAGTATTATGCAGACAGGGTGGTTAGTGGCTGCTTCCAAAGCAGAAGTTTACGTTGTTTTGTTTAAACTGTTTAGTTGCACAGTAGGCATTAACGACTGTTTGCTAATAGTTGGCTTGGCACCTTGTTTGATAGTTTACCAGGTGAAAAACAAGTTTAACTTTTTATTAAATGCATTATTAAATAACATTTTATTGGTAGTTTGCAAGCACATACTAAATAAGTTATTTTAAAACGTGTGGGAATCACTAGCATGATAACGTTTGCTTAATAGGAAATAGCACCCATTCTTTAACACATAATTTAGTGTTGTTAACAGCAGCAAATCTTGATATATTTGCTGTTTTTGAAAATATTTGCACATTTAAAGCTGGTGGTTGTCTGTAGGGTTGGGGGTTCGCACCCCAACTGTCCCTTGGCCCATGTGAACGTGTCCCTTGGAAAGACACTTAACCCCCAAACTGCCCAACCGCAGATGTGCAGTGTATTTCTGAGTGCTGGTTCCAAGCGTGGTAAACTGGGGAGTTTTGTGTCAGTAGTAGCATCTGACATAGAAATCAACGTGTGGCAACTAAACTGAATAATATTAATAGCTTTATTTATAAAGCACTTCATCATCAAACAAAGTACAAAGTGCTGTATGGTAAAAATGGAAAAAAAATTATTAAAATAAGAGTAAAATTAAAATCAATGAAAAGCACAAAATTAAAATGACAAAAAGTTATAGTGACATGGACAGAATATACATTACTATATATACTAAAACAAGAGTTTCACATCTCAGTAATGGCAATTCGAAAAAAATGCATTTTAAGACGAAACATAAAAGATGACACTGAAATGACACTGAGCATTATCCATGATGGAAAATGCTCTAACCCCCTTGGTTTTTAACCGGGAAGTTGGAACAGACAGCAATCCACTGTCTGATGATCTTAAGTTTCTTAATGCCACGTATGGAATTAAAAGATAATACGTTACCAAACTTAATAATGAATTATTAATAATGAATTTAGTCAACTGACAGGCTGTTTTGTTAAGTTGTAGAGCTTTACATTCTAATGTAATTTACATTAAAGCATTTTAATGTACTGACATATTTCAAATGGTCATGTTCACATAAATAATACCCCAGGGTCTACTAAAACACAGAAATCATAGCAGTTTCTGCTAAACTGAAGTAATAACAAAAATATACCTGTAAAAAGCTTTGTTCAAATAAAACCTAACTCTAAAACAACAAACATACAAGTGGCAAGAGATTTAATAACCTGCAAAAAAAATTAGAAGAGTTTCATGGCTCAGTAACTTTTCTGTCAGCACAGACAGGAGTGTAACATCAGTGTGAGAACATTAGTTGAGAGAAAGTAGCTGAGGTTAAAGACATGGAGGCGCTGCAGCTGAGAGGTTCTGCACTGAGAAAAACACAGCAGCATGGAAAATATATCTTGTGCTACAATTACCAACACTTAAACGTCTCCATATTGTCGTCATGACGACGCTAGGACAATGACGGTCAGGGTTCAAGTAGTTACAAACGAACAGAAGGCAACGATAGAGAAAATAGAATAGGAGAGGAGGAGTCGAAGGGAGTAGCAGGGATGGAGGAGAGGAAACAGATGGAGCAAAGATAGAGGAGTGCTCAGATTTGTTTGGAGGAATCTTGTCTTTTTAGAGTTTGAAATTATAATAAATCTGCAAGAAATTGTGTTGACATGGGATCCGTACTAAAGATAAGGAGATAACTGATGGTACACTTGAAATAGATTTTAAATAAATCATTTAGAAAATGTTTTATTTGCTGAGTAATTTTTATTGCAGGGCACACTAAGGGAGAGGTCTACTGTATAAGCTGTATAAGTACTTCATAGTGCAGCACTGAACAGAGCATATGAGTGTCCAGTTTTAAGTCCTGGTTCCTGCTGATGAAAGCATAAAGTTGCACAAACTTCTCAAGTTAAGTTGTTAGAACTACAGAGCATTATGCATAAATCCTTAGGCTGTAAAATGCCACAGTGAGCAAACGCTGGTTGTGCACACACTGTAAAGCAGAGTGAGATTGTGCAATTACTGCCTCAATAGCACTTAACAGCAGGGGAGCACTGCCGCAGGGGGTGGACACAATAACATGAATACCCGTTCAGTCTAATGTATAATACAACAATACAACAGCTGGGCAGCAAATGCTAATATTGCAAGCCTGTAATGTTCAGTCACAGTTGAGACTGTGTCAAGGATGTGACGACGAGTCAAAGCTACTCTTGTGGGTGTGCCCCGTCGTAACAAAAGGGTTGTTACATTCTAAAAAGCTCAGTTTAAATATAAACCTCCAGTTTGCCAAGAACTAGTCTGAAACTTTGTTAGCTTTAACGAGGAGTTTGTCCTGTGTTCTCTTACTACAGGTGTGGAACATACAGCCCTCAGCACTAAAGCATCAGTTTGGTCTTTTTCATAATTATTCGTATTATCAACGATCCCTGGTTCAGACGCTCAAACCTACAATCTCTACTCGCTGGTGTGTCTGTCAGTCTGCAGCCTGGCTTAGCCTATTGATATTTGAATCCCTGTAATGACACTGGAAAGAGACTCTTGATTACGTCAGCTTACTGCACAAAGTGGTCATGATTTGGGAGCTCATTCATTTAGAAAATGATTACATTTGTCCTTTAAAAGAAGCTAGTGATCTGTATTAACACGTTTTGATTTTACCAGCAACTGTTTTTTATGCATCAGCTGAGCCTTTGAGGATAATAATATGTGAACGTGTGTCGTACTGTATTTTATAAATCAACCTTGGATGACTTCAGTGTTTATTATTAAAGAATCAGTTTTTTTTTTTTTTTCATTTTTAATTTTTTGTTTTTAATGGTCACCACTATTCCTAATATGAAAACATGCTCGTTATGTTACGATGATCATCCTTCTAGGGCTTAGGTTTATGTAGTGCTGTACCTATTCTCAACTCCAGGGCTAAACACATGGCCTGCTGTCACAATGCAGGAGTTAGATTGTAAAGTTAGTCCACATCCAACCCCATCTTTCACTGCAGCCAGTCACTGGTGATAAAATAGACCTCTAGTGTCTGTATGGTCTGACTGCAGCTTATTTTGCTTGGTGCTTTGCTTAGTTGGTGTAGTCCATGGCTGTCTGCTCCATATTGCTTCTTCTTGTGTTCTAGCTCAGTTGGATCCTTCCAGTTTATTTAATTTAACATAAATATACAACTCAAAATACAAAGTGTCTCACTGGAGGAGTACAGGAGAATCATGTGAAAAGACCACTATCTCATATCAAATGCAGTAGAGACCTTTAACTGTTTTTCAACAAGTTACTGTCTGTCATCTCTGAGCCTCTACCATGCCAACAGTAATTTCTGTCGATCATGTCCATCTGAGGATTCCTGTTCAAACCCGGGCTCATTCTGTCATTATAGCTCACATTTACTTTTATGTCTGACAGGTTTAAATGATGTGATAAATATTTCAGAATATGTGACAGTGTTTATTCCATCAAATTAAACAAAGGTAATATTTTCTGCAGGTATAACAGTATGTATTGGATTGTGGTAGACTGTAGTGAATGCATGCATCTATCTCCAAATAAGCACTGAATGTGATAAATTCACCCTAAAATTACACCTCTGTGTTTGAAAGTGCAACAGACTGCAAACTTTGAAAGACAGCAGTGAATAGATTTTGATAATATTATATTGAATTCAAACCATTCTGAATTCCAAATTTACTATTTTTTAAATATTCTTAGTTCAGCAACAAAACAAATTTAATGTCTTATCACATAAATCAACAGTCTGTCATTTTACGTGTGATTTAAGGGTCAATCGGCGGCTGAGCTAGACAAATTTTTTCATCACTTTAATACACATTCTGCTAGTATAAATGTTGTTTCATCTTCTTCTCGTCTTTTCAGCTGTTCCCTTTCAAGGGTTGCCGCAGCAAAAGATTCGGTGTGGAAGTGTTGATTTGCATTCCCCAATGAAATGTCATATAATGTAAACTTTACTGTAAACCTAACATAATAACAATACACATTCAGCTGGTACAAATGTTCTGTCATCTTCAGAAGTAACAAAAATGGTTGGGTAATGTGTATATATTTAAAGAAAAAAGTTTAAATACAACATTGAAAATTGCATCTGTGCAAAACTTTGCTTTCCCCTTGATAAATTAATTACAAATGACCTTTTAATGAATTACCAATGTTGGACATTTGTACTAAGTGAATGTACATTAAATGTTATTTTAAAACGAGGGCATGCAAATTTTTGCACAATATTATCTTTTGCTTTTATCGTTTAGAGAAATTTTTGTAGTGATTTGCTGCATGATATAAGGCATTCACATACAGTAATACCAGACTTCTTGCTTATTAAATAATACAATTTTAAGTATATTTAGGTCCTCTTTCATCACTGATGTTTGCTTATGTCATTATTTTCTTTGTCGATGCCAGAGATGATACTCATTCATAGATCCATCTATTTTATTAACTTTGACTTGGATTGAAAATGAAATGAACCCGGTGTATGAGCCATCCATGAGTGAAACATTAAATAAATCCTCTTCAGTTTAATGAAAATGAACATTGTCCTTTAAGCATGCCAACATTCTGTTTTTCAGTTTCAGTGCCATGTTGACTCCAAATGTTTAAATATTTCTTGACTCCAGCTTTACTGATTTTGCTAAATCTTCTCACAGTAATAAAACTCCACAACTAGTCGAGTGGAGCAGCCACCTCACCCAAATCATTACTGCAGCCATTTTATTCATTGAGTTGTCATACAGTGCGTTCACGCCTCAGTGCGACTCCTTTGCCCTGCGGGCCACTGTAAGGTGGATTGCGGGAGCCTTGGCTTATGACTGAGGTGATTTCCTGGGTGGTCAGCAGTTTTTGATAAGAAGGAAGCACACTGCTTGAAGTATGGGGGTGATTCAGACAGCACACAGCCAGCAAAAATACACAAATAAACCCTTAAATCAATAACAAAAAACTGCAAGAAACCCAATCAGAGATACTGATTGAGGATATATTTTATGCCTTATTTTAAAGGAAGGAAAAGAGGTTTTTTTGGAACATATTTAACTTGCAAATATAACATTCACTTGTACAATTTTTTTACTCCACCCAGGCAGTAGACGACATCTGAAAATCACTGAAAATCAATTTGAAAAGGAGTATTAGATAAATATCCTTGATTTTTTGGAAAACACAGTTAACAGAGAGCATGTGAGACGGTCAGCCAGGTGTATGGGAGGTAAGACTGTGTCCAGATCTTGTGGAGGTGTGCTGGGCTTTGGAGTGGAAGCTGGGCAGTTTGAGTTGGGTGACAGAAAAGAACAGTTCGTCCCCTCAGCACTGCTCACTATAGTTCCTACACTCAAAGCAACACAATGTTTCTTTCACTCTTCAATTGGCTCCCATTACCAACCTCCTGACAATGAAAACACTGGCTGTCTGCTACAATAAATCACTCTCTGTTTGTGTTATGGGATGCCTGTGCTTGCAAGAGCTAAATTCAGAAATGTGGACCCAATATGAGAGTCAGCACAAAGTTTGACTCCAATAAAATCATAACTTCTTAAATACGCCAAATGTAACAGAGTAATAACAGAAGTTTTTTCAGGGAGAAGTTTATGTTTAAGGGGGCGCATGTTTTCGTGATTAGTGTGATGCCTTTTAGGAATCTGAAAGTGTTTGCCTTGTTTTTAATCGACCTTAAACCTTAACCTAGCATATTACTGTAAAGGGCACTGATTTTCAATCAGTGCTATGAAAGTTTTGTCTTCGTTCCGTGTAATAACATATCTTTATGCTTCTAGCTGGAAAATGTCTTCAGATGAAATCAGTGGCATGCATGTTTCAGTTCAGATGTTGTCATCCCTTTGCTCATATAATGAAACACACTGGGATGATGTCAGCTGCAGGAGTTATTTAACTTGAAGCAGAGACATTTTAAGAATTCTTCTAAGAATTAATATACATGCACTCATTAAACTAGAACCATTAAAAGTGAGTTATAAATTGGTAAAGTTGTCCTTTAATGGTGCTTTCTATTTCCCCATTTACTATAAATTTATTTCTGTAGTCTAAATGTGGCTAAAATCTTAAAATGCATGGCCAGAATTGAGTGAGTTTTTTCTTTCAGGCAGGTGTAGTGGACAACATTTTTGTCTCTAATCTCCTGCCTAAAGGTATTCAACAAAAAACGGAGTCAGCTTCAGCTCCTTCACAAGGCTGCCATTAGTCCTAACAAAGAAAAGTGAACACGTCATACCACTTCCCAGGTGTCCGCACTGGCTGCCAAAAGAGTTTAAAGTAGTTTTTTTTTTAAATCTCCAGAATACATCTGTAACTGCAAGTCTTGTTCCACCAGTGGTGGAAGACTTTTTTTAACTTTTGCTCACATGACACTTGTGAGTAAAAGTTAAAGTGCAGTAATACATACAGTTAAGTGCAAAAGTTAGAACCCCCTTATTTTGAAAGGGTAAAACTATGAGGACTTTTTCATCAACGTAATATATAATAGACATTGTACGTCAGAAATTAAATAATTTATGCAAACGTTTGCACCAGTATAATGTTAAATATTTTAAAATGTTTTTTTCAAAACTCCTTGACCAATTTGTTAATTCTTATGATGAAAGAACATTTTTTTACCAGCTGAATCTGTATTGTTTTATTACATTAGGTTTAGGTTTAACTTGACTGTAAACCCAACATAAATGACTGAGCTAGAAAAACATGCTAGAAAATAAAAGTCATGATGATATTAGAGACTGAATTTGGTCACTTTCTAAATGTGCTGTATATACATATGAGAAAATGGGCCCCTGAAAGGACAGTTGAAGGGCCCCCACCCACTCTTTTTGATGGTGATTTTACATTTTGTGCTTTTCTTGGTAATGTCTTGTGCCTGTGTTTGGGTTTTTTGCACCCTTTTTTTTTGATAGTTTTAGGTCATGATTTATCATTTTGAACATAAGTACAAGAAACCAGTTTTGTTGCAGGTGTCAGCAAAATAAAGACTTAAGCAATAACTGCAGCAGAAGAGAAATAAGATCAGATGACTAAAGAATGCCTTATACTGCACAGAACAAAGTCTCAGTCTATTCTGTGGTGTTATTCAAGCTGCCTTAATGCATATTTTGGCTCAGTGAGGTTTGAAAATCATTAAAACAATATAACGGACAAGCTACCTTGACATATTATTGGCTCATTAAGGTGTTATGCGGAAGACATTTTAGTAAACAGCTGTCTATTTTTACATTCAGCAGGAAAAACTAAATATGCCTGCTAGAATTGAGTCACTGTCAACATCAGTCTAAGTCTATCTTCACTCCTTTTTGCTCCGCTTTGTTCTCCACTAACCTATAATGAACATATTTGCCTTTTTTAGCGGCTAAAAGGTCCATGTCCAGCTATGTGTTTGCTAACTTGTGCTGGGCAGGTGGTGTTTATTTTAAGCTTTTTTGAAGAAAAAGCTGCTGATTGATGAGAGCAGCTAAATCATACGTTCACTATGACTTCATATAATAGTAATAATAATAATAATAATAATATAAACAATAAGCTAAAAGTTTAGTAGTGTGGTTTCTCACTACAAGTGTCCCTTTTACAATATACAGTCATTTGACTCAAGGTTGATATTAAAAAAATATGCCAATACTTAAGGGTTGAAACTGTACCTCCCATCATTTGACCTGTCCTTGCTGAAGGTGTGTGACAAAGTGTGTATCTATCTAAAGTGGCTGGCAGCCTTTGTCCCTCAGCACTCAGACTTCCTGATTGCTGTTATTTGGTCAGCTATGGCACCCGCTTGCTGCAATTTACAATACGCAAGAGGGTGTGTGTGGGTGTGGGTGTGTGTGTGAAGAGAAAGGAGATGGAGAGGAGGAGAGTGTGGCAATTTCTGTGTGTGTGTGTGTGTGTGTGTGTGTGTGTGTGTGTAGACAGTTCAAGTAGCAATTTGGAGTAAGCAAGTGTGTGTGCCTCAGTGTGTTTGTGTGTGCATGTGTCTGCGTGGGTCTACAGCTCTAGCAGCTTTTCGAGTGGCTACTTTGATGTCTGACCCACTTTGGCTGTTGCTGAGTATAAAGCTATTTATTTAGTTTCGAGTGTGTGTGTGTGTGTGTGTGTGTGTGTGTGTGTGTGTGTGTGTGTGTGTGTGTGTGTGTGTGTGTGTGTGTGTGTGTGTGTGTGAGAAAAGCTATTTATCTGCCAGTAGACTGGGAGAGTTTGCTGTGTGTGCTGTTGGACCCCTCAGCATCTGCTGGTGTAGACAGCCGAACATCTCACGCTCCATCTCCTCCTCTTCCTCCTCCTTTTCCTGTTTCTTCCTTCTATCTTCGCCATTTTTTTTTAAATTCTGCAGCTCTCTCGTCTCTTTGTCACGCCTCTCTTCTTCTCCTCCTCCCCTCCACTTAATGTAACGTCTTCTCCACTTCATGCCTTGTAGTACTCAGGTCCCTCCATCTTCCTCGTGCCATTAACTCTCACTGATGTAGTGGTTAGCCGTGGCTCTCAGCTCTGATTTGCTAAAGCACATTAGAAGCTGTTGCAAAATACCAGATAAATCTTTTTTCTTTTTTTTTTCTCATCCTGCCAGACTTTATTATGAGATTTTTCTTAAGAAGAAATAAACGCAGGAGCCAAGATACAAGTAGTTTCAGTTTAAGTGTGAAAAGGGTGCTTTACATTTTGGTTAAGATTTGTTTATTCCTGTGGCGTAATCACACAATAATGTTGTGTGAAGCCTGTGGTATAATTTCCTCTGTTTAAAGAGTCAGTGCTTCATTTAACAGAAAACTTAAAACAGTTTTTCTATCTGTCAGTTTCAAGCAGCACAAATACAACACATACTGTAAGAGGTTACTTCCAGTGACTTTAAAGTGTTTACTACTGTTCAGTACTAATCTTCATTTGTCTTCATTGCTAATTGATTATTAGATCTGTTTTCATACTATGAAAAGAAGAACCCATGAAATATTATGTATTAATACACAAAGTCAACTGTTTCTGTTTTCCAAAAATACAATAAAAAAACTGTAGAGTTAACTCTCCAAAAACTCCAAAAAACAATTATTGTGTCTCTTTTTGGTCAGCTGTCTGTGGTTTGCGTGTCTTTTTATTTATTATGTTTCTTGGTCATTTTGTGTCTTTGTAGTTACCATTTCTTTTAAGGAATGTCCCAATGATGTTGTCCAGTATTAGGTATCTGATCCTTCCTTTGTGAACTTGTAAAACTTCTCAGATGCTGCACCTGATATCAAGTTAAACTCTGCAGGTAGGTGTAGGTTGAAAAATGTCTGTGGTTTGGAGCTGTTTTAATATACTTAAATATATTTAATATACAAAAGTAAAGCTGAATTCAAACTCTTCTGTGCTAACAGTCATATTCATGTATTCCAAGATTGTTTTGAAAATTTTTTAAAAATATTTGCGACTGACATTGGCAACAAAGTTAATTTAGAACGTTACCTTAAGTTTGCTTTGAGTTCCAAAGTTATTTTACCTTCATATTCCTGTGTAGACTCTACAGTCCATGATGTCCATGCTTCTTCATTCAGGATCTCACCATAAATCTGTGCTGTTTTCCCAATACAACCAATGCCCACACAAGAAGGTTGGATCTTTCTGATGTTGCGCAGGTCAAATCTTCTGCTGAGCGACAGATGTGCACTGTGTTCACTGAATTTCAGTTGGTCGTCTTAGTAGATAGAGTAACTGAAGTCACTGGGTCTGGCTCGGAGGACCAGAACTTCTGTATTGGAATGATTGGGTTGAAGATGTCTTTCTCTCATCCAAGCAGAGATGGTACTTTTCAAAGATTAGCTTCTGGGCATCATGGAGTTTTACAAAATTCAATATGACATCTTGAAATTGCTTGTTAAGTCTCACAGCCCTCCAAAAAACTCTTGCCTAGTCCATTTTAATGATATAATACCAACAAAATTACAAATCCAACCACTGGAGAAGGTAAAAGTAGGAAATAGGCAAGTCAAACATGCTCCGTCAAAGTTGAACAACTACATCTCCGGCTGAGGAGGAGGAAGAAGAGTTTGACTTTATGGAGTCATTTGAGTTTAACCTTTGATTTGAAATGAACATTTTCCGACAGTGGAAACCTTCTTGGCATGTGTTGAGATTTAAGTCAGGTCACTGGAGTTGAAAGTAAATACACACTTTGATCCACCAGCTCAGCCTCCACACTCTGACTTTGCAATTTCACTGTCAGACCTCTGACTGTATGCACTGTCGTCTGCTTCATGTACGCTTTTCATGTCGGGGGAACGTATTCCTCCTATTTTTGATGCATTCGGTACTTTCACACCGTGTTGAGGTTCCTCTCCTGTCTACCATGGCTGCTAGTCAATATCACATACTGTACACACTGACATACAGTGGAAGTTTGACATAACCAGTGAGACTTTTTCATTTTAATACAGAATGTTTAGTTACAAATAATATGATTCTAACAGTTTTATTTATATACATAGACATAGAAATGTACATGAACTTTGAAACACCTTGGTTTTTATTATGTTAGCCTCTAGTTTTAATGGCAGCAAACGATTAAAATGGAAGAGACTGCATATCAAGCAGTTTTGCTTTTTTTGCTTGCTGTTTTCATTAAGTAAATTCAGTATCTGTGAAGTTGCTTTTCTCCCACACATCTTCATCTGTTGAACTTCTGTCTCCTTTGAAACTTTCACTGTAGCTATGACTCCATGATGAGAAAGCCCCTCTTTAATTAGAATAGCAATTTGACTTTTGACACTTTTACTTGGTCTGATGTCAGTGCTGCCCACTGTCACACCATTGTGCTGGAAACTTGAAGCACAGGCACATTTATAACTGGAACAATGGCAGCATGTTGATTTACATCAGATCCTACTTGAATGTCAGCATTGCAGCGCAGTGTGGAGAATAGCAGATGGTAGAAGAGCAGAGCGGGGAGAGGGAGCAGAGTGGACTGATTTGGAATCTCATGTCAGCTGTTGCTTAAGTTGCATTTTGGAGCTTTAATTTTATTTGCTGACCTAGAAATAACACAGAATCTTATATATTTAACCTCACGCTATCTCACGTTCTAAAAGCTTTGTGGTTCATTCCTTGTGGTTGTTGTGGTTTTCTCCTTATTGGTCTCCCTCAATATTGTTTTTACCATCAAGACCTGATTCATCCGTCTCTTCCAAACAGTTAAAATTGAGATGTGTCTGCTATTTGAACCCTTCAAATCTTTGATGGTGGCTTTGATTGGTTGCCTTTAATAAATTCATGCTCTGCAGCAGAAGTAGCATTCGATTTGTTTTTTGCAGCTAAAGAAACTTCTCAAACATGTTGAGGAGGTTCTGTAAGCCAACACTGTCGTGTACAGTAAAACTGATTAGTGCAAGAAATTCTACTAATTACCTCGTTACACACACCGCTAATTATAAACTGTTCCAGGTTACTCCCTCTCAAACATAAGGCTCTTATCAAGGCAAACCACGGCTACTTTGCTTTTTATTTCTAAAATATAAAACATGTTTAGCTTTTAGTGACTAATTCAATGTGTCTCAGCATTACTCTACTATGAAGGAAATTATAGAAACAAAGACCTACTGTATAAAGTGTCTCTGAACTGGATGGTTATACATTAGTACATTAAAGAGCAGGTAACGTAATTTATAACACAGCAGTGCATTTTATTACACCATTGCCAAGACTATTTTATATGAGCCGTAAAAGAAGCAATAAGCCACTTGACAACTTGTTTTACTCTGATGTTAAATCAGCTAACAGGATTTTAAAAAGACAAAGACTTTTCTTGTGAAATTACTGTGGCCTCTCATGGCTTATTCTTTAATTTTCTGCCCCTCCGGTCTCCTTGCTCTGCGCTCGCTTTTTGTTCTCTCCTCCTTGGCCCTGTGTTTTGATGTAATTGAGGAGGAGGTTGTGCACAGTTCTCCCCCCACAGCCAGCAGTCCAGAGAACCAAACCCCTAATCAGTGATGTCAACAGCCGACACTTTGCAGTGCTGCACCACAGATGCTGAAAAGAAGACAGACTTTGTGGACTAATCATTGTTTGAGCTCCTGACACCCAGAAAAGGCAAGAACCCAAAAAATAAATAAATTAATCTCTACATCGACCCTACTGGTAATGCATCCACAGTCCCTCTTTTTACTGTTAATGTGACAACGCTTGAAGCAATGAAAGCTTGAGAGGCTGATCAGGAAGTGTGAAGCCTAACACCATGCTGGCTGTCCTTTCTTCAACAAAACATGCTGTAACACAGAATCGCTCACTAAACAAATCTCTTCTTTTCCCGTCTGTAGCGTCTGAGTCCTTCCATCGAGCAGATTAGCTCCCATCATAGTGGGAGCATTGATCTTTTTTTTCATTAACATTTAAATTAACATTTATGCGGTTGCAGGTGTACATTTATTGGCCATTTAAGAATGGATTCAGCTCAGCCAATCAGAGTTGAGGACTTGGACTATCACTTTTATAAGTCGTCATTAACATTGCGAAGCAGCACAGATGTCGCACTCGCTGGTGTTTCTTGGGAGCACTGTCTGCATTTACAAACCTGTTCCCGACTGTCCAAGATGCTTTTAAAGGACACAGTTTCCCCAAAGCTGCAAGTCTGAAATCACCTCCAAGTATTTTTTTTCTTTGCAGTGGTCTGTAGAGGAAACGTTGATGAATGAACAGCAGCTAAATGAGAGAAAGAGCTCAGCACTACCATCTGTAAAGCTTTAACTTGGATGTCACAGTTCAATCACTATGGATTACGGCTTTAAGAGGGGCTGACTGCCAAAATAGCCTCTGTCTGGATTTGTGTGTTTGTGTGTGGATCATGGATAAACTTTCTATGTGTACAGAGGCACTCCTTCCGTTTCCTGTAGTCCAGTGCTGTAATGGTAAAACCCGTAGACTGATTGTAAGACAGTGGTACCCCGGGGACAGATATGGAATAAGCCCCTTACGCTTATAATAATAATCATAATAATTCTCTTTTTGGTAGTTTTTTGTATTTTGTTTTGTGCCTCTTTTACAAAGTCCCTTTTATGTTCATGTCTATTTTTGGTTATTTTGTCTTTTAAATAATTTAAATAGCACCCCCTTTATAACTATTATATTTTAAACTCCCTTTTAGTAGTTTTGTTCCTTTTTTAGTTATTTTGTGTCATTCAGTATTCCATCCATAGTTAAACCCATTGACCATTATTGTCAGGATCTGAACTTCAGTTCCACTTCCTGCCCAGGACTTTTATTTTGTAGCCCCGTTTACCTGCTTCCTGCCTCTTGTTAATTCATCAGCCTGATTGTTTTCACCTGTTCCCTGGTTTATTTATACCCAGTTCTTCCCACAGTCCCCCTGCCTGATCCTCCGTCTAACTCACGGACAGTGCACCTTTCTCCCTGGTTCACTTGACATATGTTTTGGATTCCTTATTCTTGTTTTTTGAACTCTGTTCCTGTCCTGAGGTTTGGTTTTGAGTCTGTTTTTGTTATCTCAGCTTTATATCCTTGTGTTTAATATTTGCTTCCTTTCTTGCTTTTTTTTTGGGTCCTCCTCTTAGGAGCGATCCTTAGTTGATTCCTGAGTTTTTTGCCCTTAATAAACCTGGTTATCTGTTTACTCCCTCACCCTCTCTTCACTTGGGTCCATCCTTACACAAAACTGACAATTATGGAATTTGTAAGGCCAGAAAAAAACAAATAATTTATGCACAAAATATCCTAAGACAATTCAGAGGAGAATCAGTATTGGTGCAGATCTGGGCAGATTTTATGGAAGAACATACTAAAGCCAATAACAAAATACAGCTTGTTCTTAGTACTAATGCATCAAAAAGCACCACTTTGTGTAGTCATTTTGCTTTAAATGCTGATCCTTATGAAACCCATTGCATCAGTGAGCCAAACTGAAGTGAAAAGTTTGAAGCGAAAAAGTCTGTTAGGGTGGCGGATTGGGTTGTAGTTGGTACAAGAAGGCACAGTTTTTATGTAATTCTTGTCTTGTAATACCTGGCGTCCACATGCGTGTACATCACATTTTAGGTTATATTTCTATAGTAGTTCATTCTACTTAACTGAGACCTCTTGGCCACATATATGGACATTTACACTGCCCTCTAGTGGTGTCAGCAGCATACAACACTCTACAGGTAAAATTAAAAATGGCGGAGAGAACAAGAGAACGTTTGAGTGGGCACTCCAACCCAAACATCGACAAGGTAAGAAATCCAATCATATTTCAAGACTAATGTTTGTTGAGATATGCATAAAAGGGTTGTAATTTTGTTATGACATGCAAAATTGGCGAAAATAAGTAAAAGTGATGATAGAATATGCTGCTAAACATGGTGTACACGTATGTGTACAGAGGGACTCAGTATTGTTAAAATGTTAATATGTTAGTAAAACTCTGCAGATGTAAATCAGTTCATAGCTAATTCTTGTGCGGTTTTAAAGCTGTACATTGTGCCAGTGAAATAAATGAACAATAAATACATATATGCATAAATTTATATATTTTTTCATGATTTTATTTTCAGAGCGTTATTCTTTGCAAAAAGTACTGGAGTTTCTCGATCTAATTGATGGAGACAAGTCAGATTTGGAAGATTTGTCTGACAATGATGATGCCATCCTGGATGCGGATGCTTGAGCAGGTCGAAGAAGCAGAGGGTCTGGGTTTGGGAAGCTTAGACAAGGCTCGTCTGTGTCAAACTCTGCGTCCTGGCACAAAATTGTATTGTGACCGGTTCTTCACAAGCATTCAAGGTGCAGAACAAATGATGAAGAAGGAGCTATATATGACTGGTACAGTAATGAAGAACCGAGTCGCTGCAACAGTGCAGAAGTTACCCACTGACAAAGCCATGAAAAAAGCAGGAAGAGGTACCTCAAGAGATGTTTCCACTGAAGATGGAAAATTATGCGTTGTCAAGTGGTATGACTACAAACATGTACTAATGATGTCTGTTGTTAATGGTACACAGCCTGAAGACACCTGCCAGCGCTGGGACAAGAAATTGAATCAATATGGGGCAGTCTCACGACCAAGCATAATCCGTGAGTACAACCTCAAGATGGGTGGAGTTGACTTGGCTGATAGAATGATTAATTACTATCGCATGAGCGCCCGTACTAAGAAATGGACAATGCGCATGCTGATGCACTTCACTAATCTGGCTTTAGCCAACAGCTGGCTACTGTACTGCAAAGACCTTACAATATGTGGTACACCAAAGAACAGCATCATACAGCATCCTTGAGTTCCGTATGGAAGTGGCTAGGACCCTCTTGGCTCAGCATCACAGTCAAGACGACGATGCAGACCTTTCATGGCTGTCAGAGGAAGAAGACAATTCAAAACAAATGAAAAACCGTCCAGTGGCAGCAGTGCCCCATGTCTCAGTCCACAGGAGGGCAAATGCACATCTCCCAGAGATGATCAGCCTGAAGAACGCAACACGCTGCAGAGCACCAGGCTGCAGTGGGAGAAGCCGAATGCATTGTGTGACCTGCAAGGTGTACTTGCGCTTACAAGCTGATCCTGCAGAAAACGGCATTGCCCGTTGTTTTTAAATGTTGAATATTTTGTTGGAATATGTTTGGAAATAAAGAGTTTTGCCCTCAATTACACAAAGGTGACAATTTTTTTTTTCTTTTGTTAATTCAGACCGAGTGTCCACATAAGTGGACATTATTTTTCTCTAAAACTACATCATTTCAAAAGGTGATGCTTAGTTTTTATACTTATGAAGTTCCAATAAGCCCAAATAGCAAAGACAAATAAAAAATGCATATTGTAACGGCCCAGCAAGTGGGTTAGTGTGGGGGCTGATGCAATCTGCCCCGAGGGAATTATGGGTAAATGTGTTCTGAATAGTTCTGTGCTTTAATTGCTTAAATGTTGTTAAATGATTACGTTACAGTTAGTGTTATTAGGTGTGTTCACATGTTTAGGTTTGTTATGTAAAGTGTATGTGTTAGCCGGCACCATGAGGGAAGGTGATGGGTGTATGAATGGCCTTCACGGTGATTGGCTACTTTTGTGTGTCTATGTTGATGGCGGTAGCTGTGAAAACGGCAAGAGCTGTGTTGTGATTGATTCTGTCAAACAGCTCGAGGCGGTGTATGGGGGGCAAGTGTTCTCCCTTCCGCCTGCCATTTTGAACTGTTCGTTTGACGTTAGCTTGCTAGCACCCAAGCTAGCCGATTAGGTTAGTTGAGTCAGTTAGGGTTAGCCTTAGCTTTAGCTTCACCGCCTCCCACAGTTAGCTCCCATAAACCGTGGGTTGCTACATTGGTGTCAGAAGTGGTATTAATCGTCTAGCAGACGTCATGGACGCAATGGAGCGAAGCATAGGTGAGTTAGAGCGTGCAGTCCTAGAGAGCAGCGTGCTTCTGGAGCACCTCAAGCTGGGGGCACGGCGAAAGGCTAGTGAGTCACGACGACCCGACGGCACCAGTGTGGACCGGTCTACACACTGCAACCCTGACCACGGGAGACACGGACCGTTACCCATAACGGCAGTAAAGCTACCACGCTACAGTGGGCTGACCCCACTGGAACCTTACCTCGCCCAGGTCGAGTTGGCTGCCCTCCATGGGGGATGGAGCGGTGAGGAAACGGCTACTCACCTGACCCTGGCCCGGAAGGTCCTGCCTTGCAGGTCCTTGCTGACCTACTCCCAGAGGATCGTCAGGAGCTCCAAGCCATCACTGCCGCTCTCCAACGGCGCTTCGAGCAGAGAACCTCCGTCGAGCAGAGCAGAGAGCAGCTAGCTGGACGCTACAGACATGACGGAGAGAGCTTGGGGGCTTTCGCCGCTGATGTACAGCTCCCCACCTTTCCGGCTGCAGCCCGAGAGGAACTGAGCCTCCACTCCTTTCTGCGGGGGCTAGCACCAGAGCGGCTTCGCCAACATGTCCGTCTGTCCACACCCCGCTCACTGGAAGAGGCCCTGAGAGAAGCCGAGCGTGCAGAGGAGGTGTTGGGGGCTGGTTCAGCAACGGGCCGATCCCCGTCCTGGCACAGGCCAGTCAGGGCAGCCAGTCGGGAGGCCGCCGGTGAGTGCCTAGATGGAGAGGCAACCAGCCGGGCCCAGCCAGCTGTCACACGACGACGACCGAGGGACGATCACTGCCACCGCTGTGGGGAGCCAGGGCATTTCGCCAGGGACTGCCTAGCTGCGAGCCCCCGCCCCAGAGCTGAGTCACTGATGGGAAACAGATACGGGATGAGGCAGTGAGGGACCCCTCATCCCGCTTCCAACCATCCCTCCAAATAAACTGCCCCACAGTGGGACGCTGTGGAGCCGCTATGGGGTTGTACATAGACTGTGTCATCGCAGGGTAGCTTTGCAGTGCACTAGTGGATACAGGATCAACCATCTGCCTGCTGCGATGGGGGGTACTGCCGGAAAAGACAGTTATGCCAGGCAAGAAACTGTTACCTGTGGTGGTGGGGGCGCAACAGATAAGCCATGAGTTTTGACTTGCAGACATTAGAGACGACTGCATTATGGGTCTGGATCTGCTGGCCCGCTGGGGAGCTTGTGTCGACGTGCCGGGCTCTGCTATCTGTCTTGGTGCAGAGACCATACCCCTCCGGTCAGGCCGGAGTGCTGCTGGAGAATCCCAGAGACGTTGTGGGAGCTGCACAGCCAGGGCCAGCGTACCCCAACAGCCACCCCCCCGTGCCTCTGCTCCTCCCTCTGATGAATAGGCTGCTGCCGAACTTCCATTCCATTCGTCAGGCTGGACTGCGGCTTAACCCAGCAGAACCCAGCAGAAAGCAGAGACTCAGTTCTTGGGTCACGTGGTCAACGAGCATGGGGTGACCACGGACTGGGCCAAGGTGGCTGCAATTAAGGAGTGGCCCCAGCCAACCACCACCAGTGAGCTGAGGAGTTTCCTTGGCCTAGGCTCCTATTACCGGAGGTTTATAAAAGACTTTGCCACCATTGCCAGTCCCCTCCACCGAGTGACTGAGAAGGGCCGGCGGTTCGAGTGGTCTGAGGCCTGCTCAGGGGCTTTCCAACGTTTGAAGGTGGCCCTCTCGGAGGCTCCTGTCCTGGCGTACCCCGACCCCCAGCAGCCGTTCATTGTGGACACGGATGCCAGTTGAGTGGGAATTGGAGCGGTACTCTCTCAAGGGGGGGAGACAGGAGAACGAGTGGTGGCCTACTACAGCTGCAGTCTGAGCCGCCCTGAACGCAACTATTGTGTTACTAGGCGAGAACTGTTGGCGGTGGTCCTGGCCGTAAGACACTTTAGACCATATCTCCTTGGCACTAGGTTCACTTTGAGGACCGACCACGCCTCTCTCACCTGGCTGCTCAACTTCAAGCAGCCCGAGGGCCAGGTGGCAAGGTGGCTGGAGATCCTCCAGGAGTATGACTTTGAGATCCAGCACCGGCCAGGGCGACAGCATGGCAATGCTGATGCCCTCTCCCGACGCCCCTGTCTTCTGGACGAGTGCCGCTACTGTCGCCGCCATGAGGAACGAGAACTGGGGCCATCAGCAGCTGCAGTCACCACCGGGGAGGTAGAGCCGTTCAGCAGAGAACAGCTGCAGCAGCTTCAGGAGATGGATCCGGTGCTGGGTGAGGTTCGGAGCTGGCTGGAGACTCAACAACGACCGGAATGGCCGGCCATTTCAGCCAGAGGGCCAGAGATCAAGCTGCTTCACTCACAGTGGGGGAGCCTGGAGCTCTGTGACGGTATCCTCTACCGGCGGTGGCGGGCAGCAGGTGGGGGGGCTCTTCGGGTGGAGGTACTCCGGTGGGTCAATGGATGTGCCGGGGCTGGCTACTTTGGAAACCCCAAGACGGTGCGCCATTTGCCACAGCGTTTCTACTGGCCAGGCTGCCGTCAGGACGCGGAGCTTCACGTCCACTGCTGTGATGACTGTACAGCCCAAAAAGGACCCACCCAACGCTCCCGAGGGCCTCTGCAGCAGTACCTGGTCGGGGCGCCTATGGAGAGGGTCGGCGTGGATATCCTGGGCCCTTTTCCTACTACCGAGGCTGGCAATTGCTACATCCTGGTCGCAATGGACTACATCACCAAGTGGCCTGAGGCATATGCAGGTTCTGACCAGACAGCCACCACAGCTGCCCAGCGACTGGTGGAGGACATGTTCTCCCGATTTAGGGTACCGGAGGAACTGCACAGCGACCAGGGGCGGAACTTTGAGAGCCGGCTGTTTGCTGAGGTGTGCCAGCGGCTCGGGGTGAGAAAGACTCAGACCACACCACTCCACCCTCAGAGCGATGGACTGGTGGAGCGGTTTAATCGCACCCTTGCAACACAGCTTGCCATTTTAACAAGCCGGCATCAGAAGGACTGGGACCAGCACCTACCCCTGGTCCTGTGGGCTTACCGGACTGCTGTCCAGGAGTCCAGCCAGTGTACCCCAGCCACACTGATGTTTAGGAGGGAGCTCCGGACACCAGTGGACTTATTTTTTGGGCCACCCCCGGAGCCTGAAATTACGGGGGGCCCAGAGTTGGATTACCTGTCAAACAGCTCGAGGCACTTGGGGTCGTGCGGTTTATGGGGCGCAAGTGTTCTCCCTTCCGCCTGCCATTTTGAACTGTTCGTTTGACGTTAGCTTGCTAGCACCCAAGCTAGCCGATTAGGTTAGTTGAGTCAGTTAGGGTTAGCCTTAGCCTTAGCTTTAGCTTCACCGCCTCCCACAGTTAGCTCCCATAAACCGTGGGTTGCTACAATATCAAATTAGAGCTTGGGTCTTAAGAGGTTAACCGGATGTTTTTGGGCCTAACCCTAACTCATGTTGCTGGGTTAGGGTGATGTTACCATGTTTTCCATAACCGTAATGCAGTTTTGTGGGTCTGTAAAGCTGATCCTGTGGCGTCAAATGGTGGCGCTCCTGGAGCATCCAATAGTAATGCCAAACGGTACCTGTGTCAATATAATACGCCAAAAAACAAAGCGCATTAGGAAGCATCAATATCTGACGCTGTGGGATGAGAATCTCAGTCTTTCTTTACTGAATATTATGTGTTTTGTCTCAGTCTGCTGGTGTTGCAGCACTGCTCTCCTTTATAGCTGGACTCTGCATTGCAGCACACAACTACAAAGGAGAGTTAAAATTAGTGTGTGTAGATGTGAAAAATTACTTGGGCACACCTGTGAGGTTAGATACTGTTTATCTGTCATTGGCTAATGTCAGCATATTAAACAGTTAATCAGGAAGTTAATTAAAGTAGGTTAATGAGGGCAAAACAAAATGAATTGGATCATATCAAATATGTACAGTTTGACATACTGTATTTTCATAGATTGCTGGTCCGGTGCTGTTACGTTCACATCCACTGTATTGAAACAATACGTGCACAGTTTAAGTCCCTCCACTGCTTGATAGACTAAATGTAGGGTTAAAAAAAACGGTTCTGGGTTAGCTTAAAGTTTGAAGATAGTTTTTATGTGACCAAGAGACACAAGAAAAGTCTGAAGCAGGAAGGAGAAGGAGAAAGACAAGGAGATTGACACCATTAAAAAAGTATATTAATTTTTTTTAGATGGAAAAGTCTTAAAATTGACAGTTGACTTTGTAGAGATGCTGGAAGCCTTTTATTTGTTCAGTTCAGGTCCTCCAGTTTATTTCCTGGAAGAAATGGAGGAAAAAAATTTTCTTACTGACTCTAGTAAAAGGTAGTACTTCCACACTGTTCAATACACAGTTTCACGTGACCATTGGCAATTAATATAAGAAGAAATATCACTAACATTAATGATGCAGCTGGTTAATATAGTACTACAGTGTAATGTACTGTTCTGCATTAACGTGAAATATATTTAACATGCAGCAGTTAAAAGGGCATAAAAAGGTCAAATTGATGAACTGCATACAGCTGCTTTGACCCTCTTAATAATTGCCTAAATGTTTAAGGTTAAGTTTTTGTAAAATTCTGCCTACCTCTATTGTAAACATTTCATTGCCTCATTTGTCGCCAATGTACTTGATTGTTTTAAGTTAGCTTCACTCACAAACTCTAAATAAATGAATTTGTTCGCTGCGGAGTTACCTCTAACTTGATAAAAACTATTAAAAAGTGCATACTGTTGATAATTGAGTAAAGTTAACTGAATAATGTTAGACAGCTTGTAGTTTTTACAGTGTATAAACTTGTTAGTTTTATCTTTTATGATCATTTATTATCATTTATGCTTGAAATATGTACACATAATAAAACAAATACTTTGTTATAGAAAAAACTACCCAAAAGTAGCAGGTACACATGATTGTGTGAATCATTTGACACTTCAAGTAATTTTTCATGCAAAAATGCCAAACATTTCCTGCTTCCTGCTTGTTGGGCTCTCTGCTTCTCTCGCAGTTATTATAATTCCCTCCATTTATTTAAAAAAAAAAAATGTTGGCGGAACATGATCCTAATTTCTAAGAGGTAATAGTGAAAAATAACCAAGATGTTAAAGAAAAAGATGAACATTTAAAAGGATGTTACTGGAAAACATCCATGAATCACAGCTCTTTGATCTGTAGCTTTGTACAAACCAAACCTCAGTGTGGCAGAAACAGTTGTGGCTCCATTCTTACTCAAACGGATGACAGCACAATGCTGTGCAGTGTTTTTGACAAGATAATAACTCCCAGCTCCAGCACAGGATTAAAGCGTGGACTGTTTCGTAAAACCTTATTATAAAATGTTTAGGATTAATCAGACCTGTCCGCCTACCTGTGGTGTAATTTAGGAACCCATCACTTTAATGTCATATCAGGTGAAACCTTTCAAACACAAGCTGGGGTATCTCCAAACCGAAAGGCAGCCCCCAGCTCCTGAAACTGCTGCTTCCTGTGTTCATCGGCATCTCATCACTGGACTATTTTTACACAAATTTTGTACTTTATTTCAATCTGTTTTATCATTTCACACCTTTGAGACACTAGAAAGGACAATTAAGTGTGAGATTTTGCAGGTAAAACACAAAACTCAACAGCTGCTGATAAAACTCTAAATACTACTTACACTTGTTTAAACAGTAACGATAACATCTGGAATGTAATAATCTATTAGCATTGTTATCATTAAACTAAAACTTGAATTTTAAAATATACAGGTGTTTTTCAATGGATGACATATACCTGAAATAGTTTTAATACTTGCTACTTCATATATTTTCCTGGAGAATTTCCTGTTGGACTCATTACGTAAATATGATTTTGAAAAAAAAAATCAATGACATGTATGCACTCAAGTGACAAGGTGCTGAATAATGACTGCAGCTGTTACCACATAGGTACAAATAAGTACCTAACGGTACAAATGTGGTCTTCTAGAGGGTACAGCCCCAGTTATCAGCCATTGAAACCCCTAAAGGTGCAATTTTGTCACTTATGTGCACCAATCGGAACAGACTGGCCCAGTCAGAATGAATTTTTTAATCCGAATAATACAGAGGGTTTATTCCTTTGTTAATCGGGTCAACAGAACCGATTCTATTACCTTTGGGGCTAAATGCTTTACAGCAGGTAGAACCACTTTCCCATGTCAAAAAAATTCTTCTAATCAAATGATTCGATATATAAATGCACATATAATAAGATCGCTGTCTATATAAACCTCTTTGTTCCACTCTAATCAGAATAATGTAGTATTTATAATCTGAAAATTAATTGTGATTGTGTCAGTCTGATTACAGGGTGCATTTTTATTCTGACTGGGCTCTTAATCTGAATATTAGTGGAATAGGTTCTCCATATTAACACAGCTTTGTCATTAATCTACCATTTTATTCATCTGACTTTAATTACACTCGTGGTCAGTCCTCAAATATAATATAAAACTTAAATATTACACTGATAAAAATTCCTGAAAAATAATATTGCAAATGAAAAATCCAGTTGCCCTGTGTCTGATTTTTCTCTGCAAATGTCTCATGTGATGCTGTTCCAAAAATCCTTTTATCTAAAGGAAATTCATCACCTTACTGAAAAACACCCTGACACCCACCCCACCATGTTCAGACACTTCCTCAGTCGATCGTGGCCAAATCAAGATCCTGCGAGTGATTCCTATTTTTTTTCTTTTTGGGGGGGGTGGGGACTGCAGCTCAGTGCCAAATCAATCGCACCCCAGAACTCTGAATTTGAATCAGAGCCAGACTTTGCATAATTGGGTTTTCGACTTCTTACGGTGAAGAAAATAGGTGGTCAGGAAAGCTCAAACACTTCTGTTATTGAACACAGAAGCTGCTCAAGGCTGCTTCCTCCTTCCTCTGTATTTTCTGCATACAATTGGTAGGGTATCCCAGGATGAGTGTGAATGTTGTTTAAGTGCGCAGACGATGCCACAGTTGTTGGCTGATTGCAGATGATGAATCACTTCACATAGCAAGTGATGGAAGTGCAGTGGATGGGGTGTTCAATCTAAAATAACCTTTTGTTTCAGCTAAACAGCAGCAACAGTGAAAAAGAAACAGTGACTCCAGGCGAGGAGTGAGATGCAATCAGTCATCATAAATGAACAGAAAAGTGGAGAGGCAAAAAACTTTTTAGTTCCTCAGCACTAAACATTATCTGCTTTGAAATGGGGGAGCGGTGTTGACAGCATGGTGAAAAAGGCCCATCAGAGATTCCACTGACTCAGACGACTACAAGATGTTTGATGCCTCTCTGGCAGCCATGACCCATTTCTGCTCAGTAACAGGAGTGATCAAAAATGTTAGAACCAATGTTATTGCTTTCTGCTGCTTCCCTGTGGTTTCAGGCTTTGTGAATCTCGACTTCCTGTGAGAGGAAATGTTGGCCCATCCTGCACAGCCATTACCAGCTGTACGGAGTATGTCGGTGCACCGCACGCAGGCACAAAACTGCCACGAGAACCACACCAACTAACCATTTCCCTGATGTTAATGCAGTAATACCACAATGGGATAATACCAGTAAAAGTCCTGCATTATCAATTTATTCTACAAAAATTAGGAGTAAAATGTACTTTGGTATCATAATTAAAAGTGCTTACTGGGAAGTGGAGAAAATGAAATAATGAAGGATGAACTACACTGAAGATAGAAACACTAGATTAACACTTGACAAAAGAGGGATTACTAGTCTTTTAGAGGATGAGAAATGTTCTCAAAGTGTTTAGATCATGTCTGAAAGTCACTACAGGGTTTCTATAAACATTTTGTGCAAATGTTAAATGCTCAATTTTCCAATAAATTGAAAATCCTGTTTTGTTTTGTTTTTTGTTTTTTGTTTTGGATGGGGCTCTAATTCTTCTCAGTAGAGCAAAAGCTTCAGTGGTCATTTAAATCCCACACTTCACATATGTCATAATTTGTTAAGCCTGTTTCCATTGCATCTTGGCACACTTGTTTTTCAAATCACATTTCTGATCAAAGCTTTATATATTTAGTCTAATATCAGAAATTTGTACAGCTCTTTCCACCTCAGCTAAGTTTAAAAAGTTTTTGCAGTATGTATTAATTTATTTATTTTTTGGTTTAAATGTTTACTTTGCTTCAATTGAAAAACATCTGAGCTCATTAAACTGAACAACCCAGTTTCTTCGAAACGACCTTTAACTAAACTGCAGTCGCAAATGTATTTTTGCCTTAAAGGTTTCCCATTCATAGCTTGTAGGCATTAAATATTTCAAAAAAGGAACAAAAGTAAAGAAAAATGCATATTAAATTGCAATATTAGTCAAAATAATTAAATTGGGATATTTTATCATTATTTTATAATTATATTCACCCATAGGAAAAAATCAGATTAAAGCCAGATTTGCATTTTCTGTCATAAACTTAATATACATATATTGTACCTATTGTACCTAATTGTACATATTGTAATACCAAGAATCAAATACATTGATACTGAAAAAAATGTTATCATACAATTGTTCCACTAAAATATTCAATCTTGCATTTGGTTGGATGACACATGCAACACCTATATTTTTGAGTTTTATTAGTTGTTTTTGAATTTCTCACATTTTGGTTAAAGTTGTGGTCTTGCTTAATACACTTTTACTTTAAAAACATGATCGCTCTCTAACCACAACTGGTAACATTTAAAAGTAATTAAAAGAAATGTTTAATGATGCAGGAATTATATTGTTTTACTGTTGCTCACCATCACAAATTCACAATAGTTTCATTTGATTTGATAGCTGATCAGTTAATCAATGTTAATTTACAGTTGGGTAAAAAAAAAAGCCTAAAAGGGTTAAAACTTACACCAGAACAGGTTGTGCTCTGGTTAAGCAATATCTAATAACCCTAACCCTAACCCTAACCCAATATCGATAAATGTATGAATTAACCTTACCTGTGAATGTGACTTAATCATTTGTTAATCGTATGCAACATTACATCTTGCATAAAATCGAGCCCTGCGTCAGTTAAAAGATCATTTCTGTCAATGAATTGTGCCACTTAATTGTATTGTACTCTCTTTAATAATCCAGGAGCTCCGTGACCTCCATTGTTGTCCAAAAACCTTTAAAACACTTCAGCTAGACTCACTGTTTCACTTTTATTTTCATTCTGGAAGCTCAGACCTGATATTTGTTAATCATGCTCCAAATTGGCACTTCCTCATACTCCAGACAGTAAACTGTGCATCCACTACATTTAAGGTGGAATTACAGAGACTCCAACTAGTGTGGACTGGATTTATACGATTTTCCCAATAGACAAATCTCTCAGTAGAGAGGGTGTGTTGGTCTAATGTGCTTAAACCAATCCTGAGTATAGAAGATTCAGTGGTGGATTTAGTATCTAACCTTAACAAGCGCTATTGGTGCCAGCAAACAGGAGCTCTGGAGTCCAACTTGAGCTCTAGTGTGACAGTCATGTGTTTTGTTTAAGGGGTTGCACTGTGTCTACACAGAATTACAGATCTGGTGAAATCCTGAAACCAAGAGAGTAGGGGTTCACATTCTTTTGCCCATGTTGAATATTTTTACTTTAGGGATCTTTTTCCAGAACTGCATTGCCATGACTGAGTACAGAAGGCAGTATGAATAGTTGAATGTTTGTTGTTCTCTAACCACAATATGCTTTTTCTTCTTGACCAGTCGACCTCTGCTTTTAGTACTGTCATCTGATGTACAACAGCTATTTTCTCTCCCATCATCTCACCACCAGAAATACTCCTATCAGATTTTCTCCTTTCCATGTACCCTCAAGCTCTACTGCTACATAAATAACATTAAAGTTTTTTTTGTACAAAAATATCATAAATGTTTCATCATGTGTTGTTCCTCGTTAAGCCCACAGAGTGACAGCAGCCACAATGACTCATTAATGGCCGAGTTTCTGGAGAGTTCTGTTTTCTTGCTGCTGCTGAAGTACACAATCAGCCTCTGCTGAGGTTTTCTTAACACGCTGTTGAGTAGTTTCTGCGGCTGAAGCAAAGGAAGCAAACCATAATGCCCTGCTGCCGATGCACCGAGGAGCCTATTAACTCATTCGCCATGACGTGCCTGCCTGAGCCGAGGCATCCATCAACTGCTATGGAAAGTGTGCTGTTAGAAATAAAACAGAAGAAATCAAGCTCAGGGACAAAAGATCACACACAGACTTTGTGAAACTAATTCCATACAGTCAAATTCTAATGTCAAAAGAGTTTCGTGGGGTTTTTTTTCTTTGTTTTTAGTTTTTTTTTTAAAGGTCACAGAAGCAAATTACTGAGAACCGTTGCTTCTGTAATAAAGTGAACTCGACTTGTAACACTCGCCATATTATTTCCCTGCCATAAACACACACAGACACACACACAAACAGACACACAGCCCCAGGTGATGAACATGTTGACTTTTGACGCTATTTTAGTCATTGAACATGATGGTCCCAGCTGTCGGTAGGCCTTCTGGACACACACACACACACACACACACACACACACACACGCACACACACTTCAGCCCAGAGCATCTGATCAAGTGTGAGAGTGTGTGTGAGTTCGATTTTTTTCTTTTTTTTCAGGCTTATATTCCCTTTTCAGTTTGAAAACTGCTTAAAATATTGTCAGTGAGCCACAAACTCATTGTCTTCGTTTTTCTTGCTTTATCATTTCACGCACCGGGGAAATTACAGGAATGTGACAGTAAAAGATATCGATTTACAGATTTGTCTGCTTGATAATGGACTTTTTTGTGAAAACCATTTTCAGGTGATTTTTTTTTTCCCCTATTGAAAGAAACACAGTGACAACAAGAAAGTGATATCAAGTCTACTGATTTATTTTCATTTTCAGAGTAATTTGTTTTTCTCTGTGGATTCACTATGTCTATTATATTAGCAGGGATAATATCTGTGGATATGAGGGTGCTGAAATTAGATTACACAAAAAATGGAGCCAAATATTAGTTTATCAGCATCTCAAGACATTTCTTAGACAAAACTGGGGAAAACTTCTTTCTGAAGGAAGTCAAATCAGGTCTTTGAAACCCATTAATTTACTTTAAAGAACATATGAACAGTACAACAGCTTAACAAGAGGTCAGATTAAGTGTGTGTATTTATTTCCAGGCTAAATTAGCATTAAAGTACATGATACAAAATCTGTGCCTCATTCAACTGAGGATTCTCTACAAAAATACATCTAATAACAGTTCTCTAATTTACACAGTTTTATCACAATAATAAATGAAACCCACGTTCATTGAGAACATCTGGTTTCATACCTCTTGTGGTGAAGAGCTACAGGGAGAGAACATGTGGCTGCGTGACACCAGATAAATGTGGTTTTATATTCTTACAGCTGCATGGAGTCGAAGTCACAAGTTTCAAGTCGCTAAGTCAGTTCATAAAGTTTTTAAGAAACAAACGCTGACAACGTGTCACTGTGGGCTTCATAGTGTCACCATGGCGACATGCCCGACATACTGGAGATCATCTGGCGAGGAATCATCAGTTACTTAATGACGACCTTTTGGGAGAGACAGCGGAGATGACAGGGCTGCAGCTAAAAACTGTAATTATCAAACAGTGTGTTCAGGCTTCTGGAGTGAATGCAGCCAAATTATTTTACAGTGCTTTCTCAAAAACAGTTTGAAGAACACAAAATCTGCTCTTTTTTAGTCAACATTTCATACATGGTTTTTAATTGTTTTTCTGTTTGTTTGTCATTGCCGCTTGCATCAGAATAAACTTTAGTCGCTGAGATGCATGGGCACTGCCAGCTAGAGCCCCAAAGCCACTGTAACCAGATGTTCAACTTCAGAGGAGTGAGAGGAAAAAGTCTGAGAAAAGCAAAGTGTTAGCAAGTGTGGGAGTTACTCCGCTCTTCCCTCATCCTCACAAGTCTGAGAGACCGAGTGTCACGCTGTCATGCGTTTTACACACAGCACATACACTTTTTGTTAATTGCCATGAATGTTTTCTGCTGCATTAGACAGAAAGTACAGACTAACAAGATTTAACAGAGTAAATGTCGGGACAAAGAACATACAAGATACATGCAAACCCTTTAGGTTCAAAGGAGAAACCCACCCTAAGAGGATGTTCAGCTAGAAATGCTTTGAACGTGCATTTGAATGAAAGGACTTGACTGTGGTCACTTTGTCGCAGAACACAAAATGGAAAATCACCTGCCAAACTGCAACAAGAATCAAATGAATGACAACTTGAGGAGGGAGCTTTAGTAAAAATGAAAAAATGGCTGTTTTGTGATTACCTGACAATCATACCCTCACATTTTCCTTCATTTCATCATGTCTCTCTGTGTCTGCCTCTCCCAGGGATTCTGCCTGAAGTCATACAAGGCACTGATTCATTCTCTGTGTGTTTTGGCCTTTGTTTCCTTTGGGTGAGTCACTAAATGTAAAGTTATCTCACACACTGGGATATTTTTAGTGCAGCTACAGCAGAGAGAGATGGCAGAAAATCTACAGTCGAAAAGAGTAAAGGTCAGACGCCGGAGTCAGTCCTTCAAAATCAAAGAGCAAAGAGCTTATTTCGAAACTTAACATTTCGCTCTGATGTTCAGTGGCCATGCAGGGAGGCACTCAATTTATACACCAGTGACTGCATCAGTATGCAATTTGTTATGTATGTATGTAAGTATGTACGTATGTATGCATATAGTAAGTAGTTGGAAAGGTTCAAATAAAAACTGAAAGGTTTTTTTTTGTTTTTTGACGAAGTTAGTTTTACTGTTATCAGTTTATTTGGTCAATTATTCAACACTTAAACCCTTCAAAGTACTATTATTTACTTTACTTTATTAGTAGGAATTTGGGCATGGTCATGGTTTTTTTTAGTGTTGACTGCTTATGATTATGGGCCCATACTCACAAGCCTTCCAAGAATGCTCATCTCTTAACATAAATAGTTCCAGCAAAGAGTTCTATATGCAGCTTAGAAGAAACTCTGGAAACTTGTCAGAGCAACACTGACTAGTAAGTGAAAAAAACTTTGGTTTGGTTGAAACCTGTTTAAAATAAAAAGAGAAGACAATTTTTTAATGATGGGCAAATCAACTGACCAAGAAGAAACATTTAAAAGTAGCCTCACATTTGTCAAATTTGATTTACCGTAAATTGTAATCTAATTAATATTAATCTTTATCAGTTAATGTGATTGCTGGCTGTCTATTTACATAGTGGTATTGTAGTCCACAGGGAAACCTACTGTGTACCTGAACACTGTTTTGTCAGCCTGCATAGTGCGAACATCCAGCGGAAATTAAATGAATTGTTTCACAATATGAGTGTGTGAAAGCGCTGTATTAGTTTCTGTGATCATCCTACTTACTGACTGTGGTAGATGCAAGTTGCACCTGTCCAGCTGCCAAATATCCTGACATTTTGAACACCTTAATTTCTGATATTAAGGAAATTATTGGTTTTGGTATCAGATATCTTGAGAGATTTACCACAAATATTATCCAAGCATTGTTCCATCTTTTTGTCTTTCTAACCATTTCTGGTCTGTTTAAGAAACTCTTTAAAGTCATCCACCCTTCTCTGCTAGAATCTAGTCTTTAACTGTCAGGGAAAAGTTTTGTCACAGCCAATATTTGGATTCACAAGCTTTGTGAATATGGCCCATGTATGTCAATGCAAAGTATATGTCAAGTGGTATTGGCACATAACTTGCATTTTGTAACTAAAAGCCAAAAATACTTATTGTTTATTCTTAGTCTTTGATAAAATCTTTGAGTTTTATTTATAATAGTACATGGATTCATTTAATATTGATATTATTTCTTGACACTCGATTTAAGCTTTTAGAGTGGACACATTTTTATTTCTGAGCAAGGCTAACAAAACAGGGGTTAACTTAAAAAGTAACATGTCAGCAGCTCTTGATGCTCAGTTCACATCTGTCTAAAAGTAATTCGGGTATATGTAGGAAATCAGTAGTGGAAGCCCTCAGGGGGACAGATTTAAATTTCAACAAGAAAATGTCTTGCATTTATTATCACAGATTGAAGATATCTGACAGTGTACACAGATGGATGTGTACTTTAAAGACTCAAACTATAAAATTTCTAACATGCCCTGAAAGCAAATCATTGATTTAAAATGCATGACAGGAGCATCGACTGATTTCTACAGAGGGAAACAAGCCCAGCTGTGTATCCCTTCCACAATCCCGCTGGCTGCACACCTGAGGCTCATTTTGAGCAAGATTGCAACTGATGAAGATAATTAGCCATCATTTTTTTCAGATGTGTGAATCAGCGCTTAGAGTGTTTAGACGGGGTGATGAGGTTGCCCGAGGTTTGGCTTTAAGAAGGATGAGTTTTGTTTTTCTACTTAAGTCTTCCTGATGTGGTTAGCGCTCCTGTTTCATCCTCGCTGCCACTGTGCTGGTAATGACACATAAAAGCTGCTTTCACCCAGCTGACAAGTTTTTCCTTGGAAAATGCGAAAATGCCTCTTTCATGAGTCTTATTCTTTGCGCCTTTTTTATTTTTTAAAACAACACCTGCAGGGGCAAAACTGTAGGATGTGGTGGAGGATACAGAGACTGGGGGTGACTTGGCATGGGGTGAAATGCTGTTGCTAATGGATATGGACCGGGGGCATCCAGGAGAGGGATGGGGGACGACGTGAAGAAAGAGGGGGGAAGTGGGGGTGGAGGAGGAACAGGTGGTGGATTAAGGGCAAGAGGAGGGAGGTGTGGGGAGAACGAGGGAAGGAGGTGGGGGTATGAAGGGACAGGGAGGTGAGATGGAGGCGGGAGGAGCGAAAGGTGATGCTGGATGATGGTGTGATGAAAGGAGAAGGCGGAGGAGGAGGAGAGGGACGGCCGAAGGAGGAGGGGAGAATGGAGAGGGATGCAAGGTGGAGGAAGAGGTAGAGGAAAACAAGGCCTCTTCTCTGGGTAGATATGTTCAAATTCTATCTCCGTCCTTCTCTCTCTTTCTTTCTCCTCTTTTTCTTTCTCCTTTCTTCGGATCCACTCCTTCTCCCACTCCTCCTGCCTCTCCTTTAGCCTTTTCATCTCCATCTGCTTCTCCTCCTCCTCCTTTTTTCTACCCTCTTCCACATCTCTTTCCTCCCCTCTCAGCTCCATACATATGCTCATGACTGCACCAGCATCCCCTTCGTTCGTGGCACTGTTGTTACTAACAGCATCGCCACAATAATCACGATCAGTGACGTGGTTACAGTTAAAATAATTACACTGACCACTGTCAGTATCATCAGTGCAGTTCCTATGACTTTGATCAGTGCAGGTCTTATAATCAGCTGCTGAATCAGACAGCTTGCGTTTGTGTGGAATGTGACATTGAGGATTGGCTTTGTTCTCCTCACTGTGACCACTAAAGTTATAATCACACTTTTGATTACATGTGTTATCACAGTTGTGTGTAATGTCCCAAGATTTGCTTTGAGCTTTATTATCCTGACAGAAAACAGTTGTTTGGTCAGTGTTGTTGCTGGAATCACAGTCAGTGGACACCAGTTCATTGTTTGTGTGCTTGTTTTTACATTGACTGTGGTCATCATGTGTGAGATTAGTGCTACAGGTAAGCGAGTCATTAAAAAGTGGGTCTGCTTGTGTGTCCATCAGATGACATGTAGCTTTGTAACTAATAGAAGTTGATTGAAGATCGCCCACATGATGACAGTCACTTTTGACATTTGCATTGATACTGTGATTGTTTTTTTCATCTTTCTTGCAACAAGGATCACAACAGATTGCAGAATGATCACGTGTGTCGTCCCTTTTAGACTCTCCTATAGAAAGACAGTGGCCACTTGGTGTGATACAGGTGTGGCCGTCACTGTAAGGCACAGTGCTGCCTTTAACGTCATCAATGCGGCGGTAGTTAATGAGCTTGTCAGTGGTGTTACAGCTAAGTGTTCTCTCCACGCTTTTTATGTTAAGGCACAGAGAGTGCTTTAACCGGCAGAGGAAGTGGCAGTCAGTGTTTTCATCTCCTGTGCCGCACTCAGCTGTGTTGCAGTTGTCTGAAGGCATCTCTGAGATGTCCTGTACACACAAGGGCTCACCAATACCAAGGTTAGAAGTCAAACCGACACAATCTTTTTCCTGTCTCTGCCTCAAACCATTGTAGACCCTTTTCGCTTGTCGCTTTCCTCTTTTTCGTTTCTTCCTCGTTGTTGCCTCAGCCTCCAGCGAACTCGCCTTCCTCTTGCCAGCCGTTACTCCGCCCATCATTGTCGCTTCCTTCGAATTGGCATCACCATGGAGGGTCATGTCTGCGCAGACTGATCTAATTCCCGGTTCTGTTACTGTCTGTTGTCCAAAGCAGCGTGGGCAAAGGCCTAACACCGAATTGCTGTGTCCTGCAGATATTGTTTGTCTTTGACTACATGCTGTTTCTCTAAAGGGAGCTGGGACAAGGCTAATCGTTGGATCACATGCTGTTTCCCTGTGTGGTGTAAGAACAAGACAACTTTCTGGCTCACATGCTGCGTCCTGACAGGGAAAAGAATCGCCTCTAATCGCTAGGTTACACATGTTTTCTTTAGCATCCTGAACAGCTCTTATCTCCGGCTTCCTCAGATTCCTTTGCCTCTCATCTCTCTGCCCTTCCTCCTTCCCTGCTTGTGTATTTTTGTGCATCTCCCCCGTCTCTCCGTCATTCTGAACAGGGTCGGGAGTAATTGCAGGACAGCATGTCGTCTCTATAACAGACCCACGGACGGGGCTAATCACTGAGTTACATGCTGCACCCCTGCAGAGGAGCGTTCTGAGCCCGTGGCCCCACCCTGAGGCTGATTGCTGGGATTGATGCTGGCTGGCCTCCCTTTTCACCTGCAGACACAGCTGGTTACACCGATTACACCGATTCATGGGAAGATTACTTAATAGCTCTGATCTCTTCTCGTCATTTCCACCTGCCATATCTTGCTCCGTCTGATCTCCTCTTATCCCTCTCTCTTCTCCCCTCACCCTCTTATCTTTCCCTCCTACCAGCCGATGCGCTGCAAGATTACTTAAAAGTTCTTTTTCTTTGCTTTCCCTTTTTTCAGTGCTCTCTCCTTTCAGCCTGTCCTCTCCTCTCTGTTCAACTATCTGATTCATAGAAAGATTACTTAATCTTCTTCTTCCCCTCTCTGAGTCTTTTCTATCTGTATCCTCTCCTCTTTTCCGTCTACCCCTCTTTCTTGTTCCTCTCCTCACCCCTCCCCTTCTCTTCCTCCTCCTCCTCCTCCTCCCTGTATTTTGAAGGCCTGGCGATGGGGCAATGTGGCTTTCTGCAGAATCGGGAATAAATTTTAAAGCGTTCTCATCACGGCAGCTGGAGCCATGCAGAACTGCATTGCCACCGCTACAATTGGCTACTCGTTTCATAGGATTTCTTGCTTGTCCTCCTTCATCCTCGTCTTCCCTTTCATCTATCTTCAACTCCCTTCCTCCCTCTATGTTTCCCTGTCTCTGTTGGCAGTTGGGTTGTTTGATTACAGATGACTTTACTCTCTTCAGCCCTTCTCTCTTTTCCTCACCCACTTCCTTGGGCCGGCTATGTGCTCTAAAGTCATACAGGAGAGGGTTGATGCTGTAGGAGATGGAAGGCAAAGTCTTGGTGTAGCTGACCATCTCAGATGGCCAAAGAAGAACCCTGCTGCCATCTCGGCTCAGAACATGACAAAAGGGCTCTTTGGAGCGACTTGATGAAGATGATTCTTTAGCCCAGTTTGATAGAGTTGAGTTTGATTCTTTGGGTCGTGTTTGGTTTGTAGTGTAATTTAAAACACCAGAAGTTGTTTTTTGAGTTGGATTTTTAGAGGGGCAAAAAGTATCTTTGAAGTCTTTGGTGGGGTTTAACTCCTGCTGCATGTCCACACTGTCATGTGTTTTAACCTTGCCCTCATTGCATACTGAATCTTGAGCCACAGCTGTGCCTACAGGGCCACATATCTGTGCCGATGTCACATCATTTAAATGAAGATGAACTTCAGTCCCACTTTCACTGCGTACTTGGGCTCCAGTCCCATTGTCATTACATAAGGAGACCTGGGCTCCAGTCCCAATGATGACAGAGTCCTTATCTTCGATCACATTGCCATTACATAAAGAAACATGGGCTCCAGTCCCAGAGGATCCTCCATTTCCCCTCCCAGTAGACATAATGGCTCCAGCATCAGAATACTGAACTGCAATTTTACTGTCCACACTGCACTGGTTTTCATTGTCCCAGTGATCCAGCCCTACAACATTCATGTCTGCAGAAATTGGAGCTCGAAGCTGGTCTGTGACTTTCTCCCCAAGATCTTTGGCTCTGTCTTTCGTCATCACAGCTTCTTGCTTTCCTGACAAGCGAGAGCTCTGCCCAGATTGGATAAAGACAGCAGCTGATTGGTGGAGGAGGACACAGCTTCTTTTGGGCAGTGAGAAGGACACAGGACGAACTCTGCTGGGGACGGACTGGACTTCTGATGCTGCACGCACTGCTCTGCTACTGTTGATGCTGATGTCAGCCTTGTTTCTAACACCTGTGGTGGTGGTGCTCACAGTGGTTTTGTGAAAAATCGAGCCATTAGTTGTGCTGTTAGGGACAGTTGTCGAGATGTTATTGGGAGTAATGGGGTTGCTTAAATATTCACAAGCCCCCAGGATCTTGTTAAAGCGGCTGGTTTTGGTGGAAGTGCTCATGGTGCTTTTGGTGGTGGTAGTACTGGGTATAATGGCAGTGGCTGTCAGGTCATTGTAGTCCATTTGGGTCTTGCTGAGGATGCAGTTTTTACCAGCAGCAGCAGTAAGTGGAGTTTTGTTGGTATCCGTTTGGTGATACACCCACTGCGTGTTGCTCAGGAGTCTTGGTTCCAATGCAGGATCCAGGGGAAGGAAGGGCTGAAGCAGTGGAGTTTGAGGCTCTAGATGGAGGGGAGAGCGGAAGGGGATTACAGCAGCTGACATCAGTTACATTTACATGCAAAACATAACAGGATTATGTGCCTAACCTCACTATAAAGAAAGGAGTAGGAAGGGATACATGTAGAAAAATAGAATCCATTGTTAAGACTTCCCGTACAGTAAGCTTCTTATGCATTTATTCAGCAGTCTGGCTGCTCAATGTTACTCTTTTGTTGCTTTTAACACATTTGAATATGATTTATGGATGTAGGGTGGCCTTTAAGAAAACCACAAGCACAAAGATGAACGTGTGGCTCAGTTAGAAATGGGAAAAATTAAGATTGAGTGTTTTATTTCAACATGTAATATCCATTTTTGTATATCCATTTTTTGCACAACATGCTGGCAGACATTCATCTGTCTATACATCAGCATGGAAAATGATTCAGAAAATTACTTCTTGAGTGAAGGTTTTGAGGTGATTCATAACTGTAAAAGTAATCCATAATGTGCCATCCCCAGAACCAGAAACCCCTTTTGTTAAATATTAGAGTTTTAGAAGGGAAGGCTTTAAATGAATTCTTTTCCAATACTAATGGGAGAAAATGCATTTAGCACTCAAAGAGGGTCAACTTTAAATGGCGTTTTCAAACTTTTCCACTGGTTTTGACTTTAAAGTAAGAAAAGAAAACTTTGCTGAATATGAAGCTGACAATTGATCGATTTGAAACCTTAGGATTCTGATTTAGTGTCATGCTTTGATCTTTTTTTTTATCTTGTGCAATAATAATACACACGAGATGGACTCAAAGGAGCTGATATCACCCTCTCGTTCACAACAAATAAAACTGAATGACACATTTAAGTGGAAAATAAGACCCAAAGTCATACTCAGCTGTATTGCCTCTATACACCTTTGCCACATAAGTGCACCTTACTAAAACTCCTTAATACAACAGCCCTGTAAAAAGAAATCTAACTGTAGCTTGGATGTTTACTTTTCTTGAAACTGTTTAAAGAAGTCTTAACTTGTGCGGTTACAATACATTGTCATATTGAGAAGTGTTCTTAATATCTAATCACATCTCTTTTCTGTTTTATTAGTTCTGTTGCATCTCTTATTTTGAAAAGTAATATATAATGTAAAAAGTAAAAAGAAAGAAGTGGTGTTTGAGCTCAATAAATGTGATTAGAAAGTGGCACAGTAAAAATGTAGTGCTATGCATAAATACTGAAGATGGTGGATCTGAGTATTGGTTTCATCAAGTCATTACTGTAGCAAATATTCCTATAGTATATACCTCACACTAAATCTTCACATTTTTATATTTATTTATTTATGAGGACCTTCCTATGGTGTTCACATGCTACTGAGTGGCCATTATCTGTTGTCATCAGCACCATAGATAGGGCCCAGTAGGTACCTTCTTCATATGCTTATAGGCTCAGTAAGTTTCTCTATCCGGACCTCCTAAAATCATAATTGGCTACCCCTGCACAAGATGTTGCAAATTTAGGGGATAATGATAACACAGCCAGCTAGTAGCTAGTAACCTACTGAACCATATCTATGGGCTGATAAATGAAACATTTCTGTTTAGTGGCATAATAAGACATTTATTAGCTGTTCAGGACATGAACAAGACATGAGGCTCATCTTCATCTCATTACTAACTATATAATCACCACATTTATGTTCTAAATTGACAAAGAAATATAAGCTGCTTAATAGCTGCAAAATATGTGTTACTGAGGACAGTAGAAGACAACTGAGGCTTTCTCAAGCGTTGTTAGTGCAGTGTAAGGTGCTACATACCTGCTATGCACTATAGTGTAAAGTGGTTACATGCAGGCTCCATATCTATGCCCTAACTTCTTGTACCATGCACTCCTGTCTTTTGTGGAGCACTTTACACTTTAGCAGAGCAGGATTGTGCCATATCGAGTCATGCAACACAACTAATACTATAGATTCATCTAACCTCTATTCAAAGGTCAGATCTGTCAAGATTGGTTTCAGCTGTTTAAAGGCAGAAATTTGTGTGTCCAAGTTGGCCACAGTTGAAGTCTATGCGGATTAACTGGGCAAGCAACTAGAACAATGTTTCATTCGATGTTTCTGTTGCTGTGTTGTGTACCTGGTCTTTCCTGAACAATATGCTGTCTGTGCATTTTATTGTATGTTCTATACAGAAACTACAGAGCTGCTCATTTCTCTATTAAAGTCTGCCATCAGTAGAAATATTTCAGCAGCAATCTCTGTTTAATCCTTTAATATGCAGAGTAATATACTCATCACCAAAACCAAACACCTCCTCATAAACTATTCACGCAGCCTATATCATGCCGTTTAACTAGACAAGAGTCCTCACTTGTTCCCAGTGTTGTGCTGCTTGTACGGATGTTGGCCCAGTTCTGCTCAAAGTCTGGTCTGGATTGGTTCTCTGGATCCACTGCCACTGTGGTGGATCTGAACATGGGGCCAGAACCTGGAGCACTGAGGAAAGAAGATGGGGTGAAAGAATCAGATAAAAACAGTGGAAATTATAGATGAGGAGACGAGAAGTGATGAAGAGAGAGGTCAGGACAGATTAGGAATGAATAGAGGACAGAAAAATGAGAAGATTAGATCAGAAGTGAAAGAAGAGGAAAGAACAGAGAACAAATTACCAAAGGACAAGAGGATAGTATTTGAAGGAACAACAGGAAAGAATTAAAGAAAAAGGTTTGAGAGCGATAAAGGGGATTAAGGAAACAAAGTGAGGAGATAATGGAAGGAAGAAAATTAAGAAAGACAAGAGGATTCAAGGAGAGGAACAAGGAGAGAAGTGAAAAGGATGCAAAAAATGCAAGGAAGGGGTGACAGTGGTTGAAAGGGTGAGAAAGGAAGTAACATTTTAAAAAATGAGAAGAGAGAATTAGGAGAAAAAGGAAGGAAGAAAGATTGAGTGTGTCCTTTCATCCTTTCCTTCATTTATTTTTTATAAATGAAGGAAAGGATGAAAGGCCAAATAAAGAGAAAATGGAAAAGGGGAGAAAATAAGTGAAAACAAAAGAAAAAGATGAGACAAGTGGTGGGGTCGGGGAAGAAGGAAGAATGAAGAGGAGAGGGAACAAGGAGATGAGCAGTGAGGAGGACAGCAGGAGAGCAGAGCTGAAATCCAGCTGAAAATCAATTTGGCCATGCCTTTCCTTCTCCCTCCCTTTGTGCCAGGAGCCAAACTGCACTGTTGCAGACCTGGAAATGGCAGCGACAGCCGACACTGATACACGACTTTGTGTACAGTGAGTGGGCTCAGCCGCACGATGTGATTGGTCAGAGACACTTCACATTCATGCTGATAATCCCAATTAAGCACAGCGAGATGCATTTTATCGGTTGCTGTGCCAACACTCATTGTAACCAAGGAGCTAGTTAGTGATTGTTTCTTCTGTTCTGGTTTATTTTTACTCCTCTGAAACAAATACTGCATGTCAGCTCATGAAGTGTTTTCAGAGACATGTAAGGCTACTTTTGGCTCACCACTCAGTACATGAAGTAAAAATCTGACTTTCATGCATGGATTTTAAAGCATGCTTGATGTGGTCCTCAGGGACTACTTCCTGGCTGGGATCTTGTACGTTCTCTTTGCGTGGGCATGATCAGGTTGTGACTCTCAGCTCTCGGCTCAGCATTAATGTGATACCGTATACAGTATATTTTCAGAAACCAAATTCTCTATTTGGTTGCTCGCCAAATGAACTCCCTTTAAAAGTTTTTTTTCTAGCAAGAAGCAGGAAAATCCGCATCATCTGTTTCTAGAGCTCTGTTATCATTTGTCTTACAGGAGTTTTAGGACCAGAAAAATGTGAGCACAACACTGTTTGACAGCCCACTTAAAAGTCCCAGATGTCTGAGCTTCCCAGCAGAACATGAAAACACAGACAAATATGTAGATTTTTCAACAAAACACAGCTGTAAAATAACTTGATAAAGCAGGGTCTATGTGTGATGGATTATCCAACTGAGAGGAGTCTCACATTGCACTGCAACTAGACAGACACATACAGGATTTTGCTTTGGAAAATCAGTAGGCCTTTGTTCACAGAAAAATGTTAATATGTCGCAGTAGGAGATGCACAGGTGTAAATAACAGTTGTTTGTGGCTGAATCACATTAAGCTGGCTCAGGTGCTTGGACATTTGAATAGAGAGGAACCATTGCTGATGTTATTATCAATGCTTCAGCTTTCTCACAGGCGTAGTACCGTTACAGTAAACGTGCATACACTGGCTGATAACTAGGTTAGATAACTAACCTTGCTCTCAAAGCAAAAGGAATTATTGACAGTGAGCAAAGCATGAATGGACATGCCTGACCTAATGTTTTCAGTTGCACCTGTTCTTTTCCTGGTATGACACTACTGTGAAAAGAGGTTTAGGCCAAAGAAAATACCATCAGCTTCATGAAGAAGTAGCAGAGGTCGCCATGTACACGGAGTTTCTAACCAACTTTTTACAAGTGTGTGTGTGTGTGTGTGTGTGTGTGTGTGTGTGTGCATGACAAGCTTCTGCAGAAAGAGAAAGGAGTGGAAGTCCAAATACTGTATCTGTCTGTATCCTCCACATAGTTGTTCCATTGAAAAGGTCTGTTACATCTGTCTCCTGGTCTTTCCCTCAGACATACACACACACACACACAAAGGATAAATCGTGAGGAAGCAGTGCCTTGTATCAATATACTGGTAAAATGTGTTAGCCATACAGCTAAAATAAGTCAGAAGTAGAAGAGAAATCCAATTACTGATGTGTTGTGTGTATATGCAGATTTGCAGTAACCAGATTACAACAGTGCACATAAATGCATTCCCTGAATACCAGCGTAACTACATTCTCTCAATAACCAAGTTACTTAAGTACATGTAAACACACACTGTGTGTGTGAGTATATTTCGAAATATTTCTAAATTTCTACTTGCATTCATCATTATTGTTGTTAATGTAATGTATGTCAGAGGTGCTTGTGGTGTTGAACCCACATAGTTCACAATTCATCCAACTGCACTTTCTGTTCAGCAAGAGTTTTTGTGTTTTCAGACCACTTCATTCTTGCTGCTCTCATTTATCTTGTGTTCCTTATTTTTAGCAAACAAAGCATTAAAAATACACTGTACACTACTTGTTCACCACATAATAACAGGTACTGTAGACACAGTTAAAGCCTTCATAGTGAACATTAGAGAATTTAGCTGCTAATGAAAGTTTTCTCAAGAGTGAATAAAGACCAAAAACTGAGCTGAGGGAGAGTATTAAATCCTACTACATGCTAACACATTCGTATTATCTGCTTTGTATGCTCATGATATGCTCTTACACATTGTTGCTGAAGTAGTTTCATCACTAAAGTCTAATTAATACTTTTTGTTTGCCTATACACAGACACTATTGATGCACAGACGCTCACAGCTTTTTGGAGGATGTGGGCGCCATCTTGTGAGGCTCCCCTGCCTGTCTGTTGATGACTTGGAGTCTGTTTTGATGTTTAAATCACTTTTTAGCCAATCCTAAGACTGGCAAGTTACCCATTCTAACCACTGTACCAGGCACAATGGACTGCATGCCGTACAAGATGGTACCCGCTCCCCTCAGCAGTTAACACGGTATGTTGTATGTTCACATTCTCTATTCATACTATTAAGTTCCTTTGTTTGTATTTGACTGAACAAACCAGTGTCTTGATTATTTGTCTGGCACATGATCACAGACTAGGGTGGTCGTGTAATTTATATCATGGATACTGTGGCACAGTGAAAAGGTTCTTCAGAAAAGAGCATCATCCCTCTTCACTGTTACTTCCATATATTTGCTCTTGGAATTGTGAAAACATTCACCTTTATTTGATTGTTTGTTACTTTTATATTAAGTTGCGTGTAATGTCAAACTAACACCAAACTTACTGGTGTGACAAACATACAGTATTAGATACCACGCTCAGATATGGTCCGTAATGTCCCATCAGTTATCATTTAGAGATGCATGTTACTCACCACTCTCCTGTCCTCTTCTCTTTGTGTTGATGGAGACGCCTCAGCGCTCGCTCCTCTCTTTTCTCCTCCCTGCGCCTCCTTTGCCTCCTGCACGCCAGCGCTCTGTAAAACTCCCTCTGCTTCAGGTCCTTCAGACGCTGGAGGACAAGCAGAGTTATTATTTTTAGTAGTAGTAGTATTGGTGTTATTCTAACAAAGAGAAATAAGAGGTCAAAGGGTTAAAGCAACAAGATTATAGATATCACGCTGCATTTAGTAGCTGTATATGTCTGTTGTAGTTTATCTGTCTATTTTGCAATTCTTGATGTTTTTCTGTGTCAATATAAAGTGTGCGTGTGTGTGTGTGTGTGTTTACGTGTTTACAGTATGTGTGCTCACTAAGTCAGCCAGTGTCAGCTTTAGTACAGTCCAGACCTTTTTAATTCACTTACTGAGCTCTGTCTGCAAGCTGTCTGCAAGCCGGAGATACTGATACTGTGTGTGTGTCTGTTTGTTTGTGTGTGTGTTTGTCACAAATAATAATAATAATTTACTGGTAGGTTTATATCACAGACAGACGGATGACAAAAGGCAGACAGACGGACAGAGGCAGAGAGGCGGGCAGAGAAACCAGCAAATAGATAAACAGACCCAAATAGACAGACAGATAAAACCCAGAGGGACACAGGGAGAAAGGAAGACGGATGCAGTGTGTGTGTGTGTGTTTGTGCGTGCGTGTGTGTGTGTGTGTGTGTGTGTGTGTGTCTTTTCAAGCTTGCAATGTAGCCTCTGCATTTCTTAGGTGTACATGCAGTGTGAGGGGTGGACACAGTGACAAGAAAACCTCACAATACACTGTGGTCCAATGCAACACCGGCACAACTACTTTTAAAATAACTATAGAGATACTGATGTATCAAAGATGTTTTGCAAAGATCAATAAAATACACACGTCAGGAATCCACACATTCACTGTTTCATGCAGCCTTGCAGGATCGACTGTACTGCGTGTGTGCACTCAGGCTGCATACGGTGTAAGCAGTATACGGGGTAATTAGCTGCAAACATATAAATACAGACACCACTAGCCACACAAAGTACACGCTTCAATTTAATCACGTGACCTGGCTCCTTCTCCCTCACATGGAGGTGGTTTGGCCTTGAAATGATGGATGTGTCAAAAAGACTGCAATGCAAACTAACTTGGTGATTGTTGGTAAAGACAACTTGACATATAAGTTGTTTCACCACCTACAAACTGACCACACAGAATATGAAAAGCTTTGGGGGACGATAGGTCTGTAGTGGTACAATTAGGTACAAGGTACAATTACAGAAATACATTTAGATAACTTTAGTGTGTGTGTCTTCTTGGTGGATTCTTTTGTGATGTGAATGCTGTATTTCCCACTAGATCATTGAAGCCAACAATGACATAGGTGCCATTGGAATAACTTGTCAGAACTGTACAACCTATTGGTGAGTATAAAGAACCTTACAACCTAAGAAACCCTGTTCCCCCAGCTAGACTTTCCAGATTAAATTGAATTGTCTCACTAATGCGTGTAACTGTACGCCTCCACAAACATCTGGCTCATAGCCCCATGTGTGGTTTTAATGCAAGGAACTGCATTTTATTGGAATGTGTTTATATGAAGCTTTGGTTTAAGTGGGCTTTATGTCAGTGTTGAATAGAACCAGATATAGCATCACAAAACTATAATTATTATAATGTGGAACAAAGGCAGTCTGGCAATCTGAAACCACTGCCTCGACATCATAGTGTGTATGGAGAAATTGAGCTCTGATAGAAACACTGATAGGGAAAGTAACGTGGCATTGTATTCTTTAAAACAGTCAGAGTTCTTTATCTGGGTAAACTGAGAAAAGTTCAGTACTGTTCTCTGCTTTTTCTGTGACACAGCCATGACTCCAAAATTCTTATGATCAGTTGATGTAGAAATAATGAGTAGAGAGGAGTCAGAAATACTGTACAGTAGTTACTTCTTCATTGGTTTTCTGAGGCTGACTTGGTTGTTAGTACTTTTGAACTGGTACAGTTTAAGGATTTGGTGCATTTTTAGTTTGATACAAAAGTATCAAAAGTATCTTAAACCTACGCATAGTGAAAGTTTGTAACTTTAGGACATAAAATTTGGAATTAACAATGTATTTGAGTGGTCAGTCTAGGATGTATAAAATTACAAACACATACAGCATCTTTAAGCAGCATAACACTGGTTAAAGTGTGCACTATTTGGCTGATTCTTTACATCTGCCACAGGAGCACATCAAGTGCTAGAGATGTGGTGGATGCTTCTTTTCCAAAAGAAGATGGAAGCGTGACTGACCAAGAACCAAGAAGACAGACAGCTCAGCTCTCTTTGTGTGTGTGTGTTTGTGTGTGTGTTCGTGCACAGGCTGAAGAATATTACTAGAAAATCCATTTCCTGCAAGTGTTGCAGTCTTGAACAATATGCCCTAAATGCTCTGCATCCTCAAGTAAACCTAATAACTCTGACACACAGCTAACTGTGAAAAATGTTATGCCTCTTTCATCGCTTGCAAGTGAACAAATGATAATTGCAGCAAATACATTCCTCCCAGCACCTATAATTTTGTAAACAGCTGCAAGTGCTCAGAGTCGCCTTCTCCCACATCCCACTGTGGAAGAACAAACTGTTTTAACATTAGTCTGAAAAGAAAAAGATGGCAAGAGAAGAATAAAAAAAAATCACAGAGTTGTGACAAGTCCCTGCATTTTTTTAGACAAGGAGAGTGCATTATTGATAAGTTGTTTTATTATGTAATCAGTGCAGTATGTACTATTGATTTTAACCTAGATTGTTGTCCTAGATAACTGTCATCATTACTGTTTTTCCTGTATTGATAGCACTAATATTTTCTCTGAAGAGATTATTAAAAGTTCTATAGATCTACTCATGAGAGTGCCTTTTCAAATAATCCCCATAAATATCAAGATTCATATGAATAAAATCCGATTTGTTCTGAAAATTCACAATCTCTGATGAATCTAAGCTTCAATTGAGCTTAACATTTTATCAAAAATAATTCAGATTATGAGTATACTAACTAGTAAAACAGCAGAAAGAAATGAATCCCCCAAATTAACTGCTTGAGTAGTTTATCATATCTTTATGCAGTACTTCTTGTTCAGCTGTGTTTGAAATGTTTTGTTTAGATGCTCTCTGTTTAAGCCCTCCATCACCCCAAGTTCTTCTGTGTAGGTAAACTGAGGTCTGTTAATGGACTGACAACATTTGTATGTATGAGTGTTCTAAACAATGAGAGGGTCCAGAGAAAGTGTCTAGAAGGCTTGACTTCTTCTACATAGGTCCAGCTCATGTTTTGCAGTTGTTTAATATGGACGGCCATCATCACTACAATTGGTTACAATAAAACATACAAAAAGACACAACATGACTGGTCCAGGACAGGCTAATACATGCCACACAATTACATCGTCCTAGCCTACGTGTCATTGCCTTTTTTTTTTTTTAACTCCACATCCCCCCATGATTGGCTCACTGGTTAAAGAGAACAACCATCCAGCCACTTCTTCTGCGCCTTCTTCCCATGTGCACTGCTAATGAGCAACTTAATGTGTTTTTAAAGCCCCCAAACAACATAAAAGCAAGTAGAACTCAGCCCACACACTGTACAACGTTGACTTACTACTACTGTAAAATATTGACAAAGAACATGTGGTTTTTCTACAGCAGCCTCTTAAGCAGCACTGACCACCGTGTTGGAGAGCAACAACCCAAACGAGAGTGAGGCCTTCGTGAGTATGGACACAATTGTTGCAGACATCCTCTTTAGCAAGCATGTTCGGACCCCAGAAGTCTCCCCAGAATAGGACATATTTTATTAAAACATTTTGTGAACTGCATGACTTTGCTAATTGCTATAAGTAAATTTTAACATATGTAACACAGATTGTCGTGACGCAGTGCTGTTATCGGCTGAAATAAAATCAGGAGCAAACTACGGTGGCCCTGAGAGCTCAGCATTGCAAATGTTAAAACACATGCAAAAAGAATCTGTTAGTGTTCCCATGTCTAATGTCCTCGTGCTGCTTGTTGCATTAAATTATTAAAAATCTATATCCACGCATCACACATTCTGTGTTTATCCCAAACCTTCACTTTGATTTGTAGGTATTTCTGACAATCCGCAGTGTGTCTATCAGGCTCGTCACGATATTTAGTGCCTTACTCAGCACAGCTTAGTGGGGTCCGTATATTGTCTATATGTATATAAAAAATTTACAGCTGTATAAAATGTCTTTTTTTTCTTGTTGTGTCCTCACGTCATGAAATCAATCAGCACCAGAGCTCCGATTTTTACTCCTAGCTGTGATAAGAATGGATTTTGTAATGTGTCGGTGTGATTTTGTTGGCCACAGTTTGAGCTATGTCATGTAACACAAACCAGAGTGGAGTGCCCGCTGTGGCCCTGGGATGTAATAAATCCATGACCTTGGTCAGGAGGGTTTAGGTGTTGTGTGGCAGAATAAACCAGACCTCCTGTCTGCCTTGTTAAGGTGGTGTGACTCACCTGCTTGTGGTGGTGGTCGTAGGAGTTGATATGGTTGTCGTATTGCTGGTGTCTCACATACTGTTTATCGCACAGCTCGCAGTAGAATCTGGAGTCCCCGTCCTCCTACAGAGAGAGGAACAGAGATGGATGGAATTAAAAAGAATGATCTCAATGTGGACAGCGTATTTGTGATGATCTTAAGAGTCACTTTAATATTTACAAGTAAAACAAAATGTAAACTTAATAAATAAACAAAACCCGCGACTTGGAAATCTTTCAAAAAAACTAAAAGAAAAGATGAACTGGGCTGTTGAATAGACACAAGCATGTCCACAATTAAAAAGAAATTATATTATAGAGAAGCTGCTTGCTTATCATTTTTAAAAATAGCTTAAATAGAACCCAAACTTTGAGCTCTGAGGAAATAATTTAGTCAAGGTTGCTTCTTTCGTAACTACGTCCAAATTTCTAACAAAGCTACTTGGGCAAGTTGGTATTACAAATGATCCTAAATCGTATGTGCCACATGCTCAATGTGGCACTGTGTGCATTGTAATTCACCGATGTACACAATTTGGAAATATAAATAGTTTGAGAGGGGTGTGAGATATTTATGTTCACATGGAGTTCTCAGGCAAAACCTGTCTTCCGTTTTCCAGGTTGCCCTTGCATCCATCCCCAGGAATATTGAGACCACTTCACACATCCACCAGAAGCTACATGGCAAGTAGTGGAAAGAACTGCAGTTGCCATGACTCAACCTCCAGACATTGTTACCCATGGGTAGGATATCTTAATGTTGTTATGTGTGTGACCAGGAAAATGTGGTTAATAATGTCAAACACACACACACAACACTCTTAAAAATACAGTAGACTGTTTTCATTAGTAGCACCGTGGCTACTAATAATATTATTTGGACAGTACAGTGGTGGAGTCAGTTAAAGCTGCTGCCTCACGCTTGCATGGGTTTCCTCCACGTACTCTTGTTTCCCCCCACAGTCCAAAAACCTGCATGTTAGGTTAATTGGTGACTCTAAATTGCTTGTAGGAGTAATTGTGAATAGTTTTCTTTACTTTGGTGCAGGAGGTAGAGCGATCATTCAACAATCCCACAATGGTTGGTTTGATCCCCAGCTCCTCCGGTTACACGTCGAAGTGTCCTTGAGCAAGAGACTGAACCCTTAGTTGCTCCTGGTGAGTGTTGGCCAGCTGCATAGCAGCTTCGCCATCTGTGTGTGAGTGTGTGTGTGTGTGATTGTGAGTGTGAATGGGTGAGTAAAAAGCAGTGTAAAGCGCTTTGAGTGCCAATAGGTAGAAAAGCGCTATATAAGTGCAGACCATTTACCATTTACTCTACGTGAGTCTCATTGACAGGTGGGACAGGCTCTAGTGCCCCCATGACCCTGAACAGACTAAGCAGTTTGGATGATGGATGTATGTTTGGTTATTGTATTTCTGTATTTTCTGTAGAAACTTTATTGGACGATGACTTTCTGTGTAGCAGAAAGTGGACTTAAAAAACACAAAAAATGAGAGCATGAGTTTTTTGGAGCATGAGTGACATGCAGCCAACGCGTGGGTGGTAATTTTAACTAACTAAGTAGTTTACTTACATAATTACAATATTTAGGTGGATGTATCTTCACCCTCAAGACTAAACAACAGCAAGCTGAAATCGTCTTATCATCGTCTTATTGTGCCATCAAAATCCTTAATATCAACTTAAGGAGTACACACTTATTTTTGAGTGCAACTATTTATAGGTTAATAGAAAAAATATCCGACAAGAACAGAAATGCTTCTTTCAGTCTTATTTGTAAAAACCATGACTTTGTCTCAAAGCTGGTTTTAAAAGTGAAAACAAAATGTGTGTTTGTGTGTGCGTGTCCGTGCATGTGTGTGCATGTATCAGTCTATGTGAGTTTTCACTCAGACACTCAGATTGCTGATCGATAGCTCTGATTGAAGGGCCCATTAGCCATCGGAAGCAATAGAGACAGCATCACTCCACATGACTACTATGAGCGTGCACGCACACACACAGTTTGGCAGGTAACAAATTAAAAGCTTGAGTATGATGAATATACATCCCCATAAAAACATTTTATGAACCTACACCGGCTCTAACTGTAATTCATGTCTCCCACCTACACACTACAATTTTACACACACATACACTCACACACACTCACACGCACACACACACACACAATTTTCCATAAACCCATACATGCATAGCTTTTAATACAGCAGTGTCATACTCCCACACAGTCAGTCACAGATGTAGTAATGCAGGATGTTACTTTTAGGCTTTTGTGCGCACGCACGCACACACATACACACACACACACACGCACACACACTCCATCTCCATTAATGGAAGATTGATTTATCTTTAAAAGTAGGGAACATTCAATCTGTGACATGACCTTCAGTGGAGGTCTGCGCTCTGTGTGTGTGATTTTGTGTGTGTATGTGTATGTCACAGTTTGCATAAGTTGGAAATTTCAAACTTTTCTTTACAAAAAAATCACAGTCGAAAACCATCCTGAGCTCGATGGCCATTAGCACACAGACAGGTGGGTAGAGGAACTGCATGAGACACATAGACAAACAGAACATGAGCAGGACTAAGAATGTGACAGAGGACAGATGGAGACAAACGAAAAGCTGGTGACAAAAGCAAAGGAGAAACGCAGACAACCTTGTTTAATCCCTCCTGGTCCCAGAGCAGCCTCCGTCCTCGGCCATTACCATAGGGATCTCCTCCTTCAGTCAGCATTAGCTCATCAGACAAGTGATTACTGGAGCTACCATAATTCCATTAAGTAACGAATTTATGTTACATTATTCTATTACAGAACGAAACACTACATTTGCATTATTTAATGAAAGACAGCATTCGTTTGCATTATGTCATTAAAGATGTTGTTGGGTTGCATTAGCCCGCTAAAGATGGGTTTCTGTGTCCATTAAACTTGGCTGCTGGATGTCTTGGAAATTGCTGTTCAGATTAAAACACATTATGCTTTAGAAGCTTTTGGTAAACTGTATCCCAGCAAAATTAAAGATTTATTGTCTTGTTGTTCTTGTTCCTTTTTGTTAAAGTTTAGCTGTGCGTAAGTTTGTGCAAAGTGCTTGATTCATAGTGTGAATGAATGTTTTAAGACGCAAGCCAATGTAAGCTCAGTGTTTACCACCACATTTTATTCTGGAAAACATGCACTAAAAAGGAGCTCAGCAGGATCATCATAAAAACTTCAGGCTATAGATAGATTTGTTTCCAATTAAATCATATTTACACTACAGATGAGATGTTGTAAATTAAATTTAATGCTCTCAGGTTAATGTCAAACTGATAATTAATCACTTTTCTCAAATGTGAATATTTATCGCTTTTTATTCTGTTGCAAATAGAATCTTTGGCCTTTTTGACTATATGAAGTTGATGCTGGTAAATTGGGATTTTTCACATTTGTAAACCTGAACTGAAACTAAGAAATTAAATGTTAAGCAGAAAATGGAGTAAATGGTTATAATGAAAAAAGTTATTGGAACTTTGGTTGATTTAGACATGAATGTGACCATGGGAGGTCCAGTCAGGTTTAAGAAATATTTCTAGCGACATCTGAGTACAGGTCACTTTACACTGTTGTCAGTCTGTGGTAGTTTGAGCAGCATGAGAGAAGTCTTGAGTTGTCTTTCTTTAAACAGTGTTCATAGGTCACTTAGAGACAAGTCCACTAATGTGACTTTTGCAGCCAAAGGCAAAAGAAGAATCACAATGTGACCTCTGCCGCAACCTGCAACCACAGAACATTGAGTCATGATGTGAAATCTGGCTCTTTGTGTAATTTTTGAATAATTTATATTTAAAGAAAACAGTAATGTTTATATGGGTATCCAAAATTTTATTTAGGAACAGCTTCTCAATTACACAATTTCCCGTGATGGCTCAACAGAAGAGGCAAATTCTGATATGTTTGGACAGCACATCAGTACAGTAATTTATTTAGTTAGTATCGTTTCTCAGATGCTAAAAATTATATAATTGACTTTAACTGTCTGTGGCCAAAATTTGTGTTTTGATTTGCAGCTTTAAAACAGCAACACAGATTAATATTGGGATCTCATGCTGTCTCATGTTTTCGTTTGTTTTATTGGTTCTTTACACTGTAGTGCTTTATTAGGTGTCATTTGCACAGTGCGGCATGCTTCACATTGGTGTCATACAGCCTGAAACACATTGCGAACCAGGAATTTATCAGTCCAATTTTCCTCAGGAAACAGAAAGCTTAAAACGATTGCTGTTGCCTAGTCTGCCACAGGTCACCTGTTACACAGATTCTATTGCATGATGTCAGTCCCATGTGAAGCTACTTGCCAGAATGAAAAGAGGAAATGAAATCTCTGGAAAACCAAACATTACCAGCGATCATAAATATTAATAAACGGATGCAAGGTTTTTTGTTACTCAACCCATAAATCACCAGTAGGTGACAGAAAAGCTTTAAAAGAAATTTAAAAACACAACACTGAGCTACCAAAAAGCTTGTGGCTCTACATTGGTCTCAACGTAGACTCAGTCCGGCTGCTACATTCCATGTTCAGGAACTAAAAGCAGGGAAGACGGTAAAACCTACAAAGACTGAAAGGTCGCACCTAAAAAAAATTTCCACTAACTTGCACTGATTGTTTTTTAGTCTCTGACACCTTTTGACTGATGTTAAGTTTTGACAATCAACTGAACGACGGTGTGTAATAATTGGAAGTTCTGGCTGTAGACAAACTTGCAAAGTCCACGATAACCCACTTTGTGTTCCTGCAACAGAACAGATTTAGATGACAACTAGTCGGCACATTGTTCTGTCAGCACGGACTGACCTAGACTGGAACAGACTTGGTCCAACTTCTTCCGATCAATCGTCAAGACCAAAGTACATCAAGTCATAAACGGTGTTGCTGCCTCAAAAGAAGCTCAAAGCTATTTTTGAGCTGTAGAGTTTGGTGTTACGTTGTTGTTGGTAACATCTAATTAGCCAAACTGGGTATCTCATTCTGACTCTGCCGCTTTATGTTTTTATTTGAGACTGAGGGGGGAATAAAACGATAAAAGGGGAAGAAAAAAACATCAAATAATCTGCATTTTTGGATGACTGGCTGCACTCAGTATCTTGAAATGTATTACTTCTGCTGAAACAAAGCTGTCGGCTGTAACTAATTTGATTTTCGATGTCTTATAACTGGCTTGATAAGTCTGAAGTGTGAAGACTTGTGAAGTCAAGCTCCTCTGCACTCTTTTTTTTCTAGCCTTGCACGCTCGCCGAGCAGCTGCTGTAAATGACTTTCTTACTGACAGATCTCCTTCCCTCCATCTCCCTCAGGGTTGTGTTAATTCTCCAAGCTTGTACTTTCTTAACACTAATGACTGACTGCATCCAGTATATGGATAGAGGTTCTATCATGTTTAAGAATCAACTTAGGTCATTTTTAATCTTTTCTAAAAAAGAGAAAATTATGACCATTTTGTTGATCCCTTTGTTGACCCCATGGTGTGAAATATTTATCACTGTGATACTTTACAAAGTAAGTCCAAGCCTTTTCTTAATCCTACCGTAAAAATGCCAGAATTAGTGCACAAGTACAGTATATTGTTAATTACAACTGGGTTAAGAAAAACACAATCAAACGTGCAGTCTGTAGGTGTACACACCTTGTTTCATTCCTCCAACAGCCAATACTTTTGCAGCTTGTCTCAACAGCCTTTAGCTATTTAAAAAAAAGAAGATTGGAGACCTCAGTGCATAGTAGCCAGGAAGGTTTGTGTTGTTCTGTAGGAAAAACTGACTCAACCTTTAAGAAGCATATGGCAGGGAAAGCTGATGCCGCTCCCGACTGCCCCAGTCAGCCCCTTGGAGGGCTGTGTGAGCCCTCTGGGTAACATCTCAGAATGCCAAAACTCAACACTAGAACAATATGCAATTACTTTATCCCTGCTGAAGTGTAAATGCTTAATTTGCAGACAAAATGACGCAGCTTTTCATCTGTGCAAGACCATCATATTTTCCATTCATAATAATCTTTTTATAGGACTATATGGAGCTGTTGGTGCTGAGGTTTGTTTTTCTGTCTGTATATAACATACAGTTATAATTGGTTGTTTTATTGTGTTGTTTAATTGTTTTTTATTTAGATGTATTTTATCATAAATCCTATCTAGAAGCAAACAAAAAATTCCTTATGGGGCAATAAAAATTCAAATTAAAAGGAAGTGTGTGTGTGTGTGTGTATGTTTGTGTGTGTGTGTGTGTGTGTGTGTGTGTGTGTGTGTGTGTGTGTGAGTGAGTGTGTGTGTGTGCATGCGCACATGCCCACGTGCATTTAGTGGCCAGCATCCATCATACAATCAGAATAAGAGCATTCTTCTAATTGAAAGGAAAAAAAACAAGTGGTTGACCTTCCCACTACCACCTCATGAACCACTTAACTATAAAATCAAAGATAAAAGGAACTTATATTATTAGACATGTAGACTATTTTTGTCTTTTAAAAGGAAATAGAAGTTTTTTAATTTCTTGTAAAAACATCCAGACTTCCACAATATGGTAGACCAGAAAACACAGAAATAAACCTTTCTTCTTGTATTATACGGTGGCCCTGAGGGCTCAACACCTGGTCTTAAAAAATACACACAAATATAGAAAAATTCAACTAAATTCAGTAAATGGCTTAAGCTATTTGACAACACGGGCACAACTGAAAAAAATATAATTAATGCAGAAAACGCAACTAAATAGGAACAAATTAGGGCACAATTTGGCAAAAATAAGTCATGATGTGATTATTGTGGAGAACATTAAAATATTTTTCAAAAAACCAATAGCAAACAATGAATCCAAATCTTCATTTGTAATCATAAAAACCATTGTTTCAATTATAAATGTAGATTTGTAAGGGCTTATGTTTTTTGTGGGGTGATGAATTGTGCTGGTGTTAGAAAATAATATTAATATAATTGTTTGATGTTCAAATTGCTTTATTTTTCCCATGGCATATTTAGTTTCTGAATGAGGTTGTGTTTTCTGAATTTTCTTGATCTGTCTTTTGTGGCAGTGTGTTGACCTCTCAGGGCCACTATAGATTTGTATTATTATTATTATTATTATTATTATTATTATTATTATTAACAGTCTTAGACCTGAACCTACAGCAGATTTCTTTGCCCCCAACTTTTTTTAATTAAATCTTTCTTTAATTTCTCTGTATGGGTTGAAGTAATGAGTACATTGCACGGTCTGTTAGTTGGTCGTTCCTTTACTGGAAATCTGATATGGGTCAGGAACAGAATGGCCCTTCCTACTCTCAGATGAGCATAAAGACTGAAAATACATTTTCTAAAGATGAGAAGATTACAAAAAAGGAAATAACATGATGTACTAGAAAATATTTGGTAATTCAGTCATACTCCAGTGCAGAATATGGACTGAAAAGCCCATATTGTTGTCAACTTTGCAAAAATAAAAAACATATTTCTAAGGATTTGTTTGTGGGAGTTGCAATTCCAGTCTTCCAGTCAAGCTGGATTCTGTCTGGTTTAAATATATATTATATATAATAATTATACATATTATATATAATAAATATTATAATTTGCTTTGTAAACAATTCAAAAAAGAAATGAATAAATAAAGTAATTCAGAGATTTCACATTTGATCAATTTGAGGCAGAAAAGAAAACAATTATATAAAGGATCCGTTTGTAATTTAAATACAAAAAAAAAAAGAAAAAATCGAGTAAGCAATAAATCAAAATTATGACCCCATTAATGCCTAGAATGTGCAGTATAAATATATTTACGGGTTTTTCATACCATTAGAAATCTGGCTACCACAGTTACCCCTATGACCAAACAGGCAAAAAGAATTTCTAATTCATTATTTTAGGTATGTGCAAAGTCATAATAACTGAAAATATGTAACATTTCAACAATTTAATTACTGTTGTCACTGAGGGCTATAACCATTACACTACTTTAGATATGAACCACCACAGCAAAAGCAAGTGAAGGAGAAAGCAGAGGATAGGGTAGACTGCCGATTTTTATGATGCTAACTCTGTGTTTATCACTATAGGTAAGTAGCTTAGTTCAACCTCTGATGGGATCCTATGTCAGCGGATGGTACAGCAGAAGAGCTGGAGTCTGGCTACTTCTCATGTCTTCGGCCCTGGGGCATGCACTCCTGCTCACTCAGCTGTTGGTGCATCTCGGTTAGCAGGGGACCTCCTGGATTACTTCACATTTTTTAACATGTTGTCAGAGTCAAAGCGTGCTGTAGAGCCAGAGTTGTGCACTGAGGGACTGCAGGAAAAACAGGCTGAGCCTCATGCTGCTGCTGCTGCTGCTTTGGCCCAGCAACAGCAGCACTAGTTAAAAAGCTACACTATTAAGGCTGAGCAGCCCTGAGCTGCCCGTGTGCTCCAAGCTGAAGTGATGTTTTCTCTGGACTTCATGTTTTTTTTGTTGTTGGAGTCTGTATCGGACACCAGCACTGAAGCAACAGGGGGCCTTAGAGGCAGGCTTGTATAAAAAAAACCAAATGAAGTTGGAACCCTGAGAGTGTTTATTAGTATCAAATGACTCTGTAAGGTGAGCAACCTGGGTCAACTTTGGCTGAAAAATGACTTTTGATGTCTAGGTTCTGCAGATTTATATGCAGATTTATCATTTTATTATCTGCTTTTTTCTTGGTTTGAGCTATATATATATATATATATATATATATATATACACCAAAATGATCACACGTTCAGTGACAAGTTGTTTCAATTTACATATTATTTAACCACTTTATCTTTATTCCAGTTGTAACTGAGGTGCCTGGATGTTTGGTGAAGCAGCATGATCACACTGCTTGGTTCTTTCTGCTGTACATGGCTAGCCTGGCCTGGCAGAGCTGCCTGTAAGGAAATGCATTTAGCCAATCATTAAGCAATAGGTTTTGTAAATTTGGCCAGATGGGTATATTTCTGTTTATTTAGTTAGATTATGGAAGTAGAACTAGAGGTAGTCATATTTAAAACAATGTATGAATGCTCAAAAGTTTTAATTAATGTTCTTTTCTTCCTCTCATTGTGCCAACTCGGTATAACACAGCATTTAGACGACATGTGCAAAACATACATGTACGCTGCTCTGTGGGGCAGAATCTCTCTTATTTACTCCACTCACTACCAGCGCTGACTTGACATCCACATAATTATCACAATGACATGGCAACAAAAGGAGACATTTTTGCAGAACTTGCACAGCTGGTGGCTGAAAATGACACCCCTCTCGCAATTTTCATGGCAATCAGAAAGATGTTTGGAACCAGAATCATTTTTCTTCCACAGTTAGCTGATGTCCAACATCAAAGATGCAAAAAAGAAGAGCCCAGTAAAACATGAAACAAGGCATTTTAAGGGTCATGAAAAGGTGTATGTTGCTCACAATGTAAGGAAGCGTCTCATGGCTTGAAGATGAATATGAATGTGGGCTGGAATCTAAAGATATTAGAGAGTGAACATGGCCCTAACGCAGACTTTTCTCCAAAGTATACAAAATGTGTCAAAACGGCGTGTGTTGAGCTGTGCTGTAAACTCATTTTCCATCTGGTGGTTGTTTTAGGCTGTTCTCCTACAGTGGTTTGGACATTTGTTAATCTGCTTTCCTAAGTTTCAGTCCAGTTCAGTCCACTTCAGTCCAGTGTTTCATTCCTTCAGTTTCTGCCTAATTAGAACTAGTTAACACAATAATGTTGATGAGGTAGTGCGTCATTTTCATTTGGACTTTGATTGACCTTCGACGGGAACCAGGTAATTAGAACAATATCAATGAGTCTGTAGCAGCCACTAATTGGCAGCAATATCCGAGTTAGCATTAATTTGATCATTTGCAGGTCAAAAGAGGTTAAAACTGGCCCAAATTTGTTTAGGACATAATTGTGAGTCACATCCAAACCACTAATGACATTATTGTCAGTAACAGTAAAAACAACAGTGTTTTACAACTAATTTCCAGACAATTTTCCTCAAACGTTCCTTAACAATTAGGTGTTATTTTTAGTAGATGTAAATTACTTGGATACTTGGATACCAGACGAACGTCTTTATTCTGATTTCTTTTTATCATAAGTTGTAGCAGATACTGTATTTAACACTTTCTCCCCTATGTAGGTTTTTCTTAACAATAATTTACAGGTGCAGTAAATTTGAACTTTTTAAGTTTGTTTAAGAGAGATTTAAGGAAATTACCTGATAAATACAGGGCCTCTAAAATCCAGTGTCACCATTATTTCCTTAACCCAGAATCAGTTATTCTACTGGAGCGACTGTGGCACAGGATAGTAGAGCAGTTGTCCACCAATCTCACAGTTGATGGTTCAATCCTTGAGCAAGACACTGAACCCCAACTTTGTTGCTCCCGGTGACAGTTGGCCAGCTCCCCCATCGGAGTGTGAATGGGTGAATAAGAAGCAGTGTAAAGTGCTTTGAGTGCAGACCATTTACTTGACACAGTACAAATTAACATTTACATTGAGGAAAATATTTAGAATAACAAATAAAGCAATAACTATAATTTTCTAGGTTTTAAGTAATCAGTTCTTTATGAGGAAATGTCCACTTTAATTAATCCAGAATCTTCTTTAGGGAATAAATAAAACATTGCTTCACTCTTTTTTTCAACACTGATAGTTAGACTTGGATGATTTAAATGAAAATGTTTTTTAGAAATTCTACATTATCTGTCCTTTGGCAACTCTGGTATGTTATAAATCTGACTTATTCCATTTCAACCATCAGATTGCTACAGCTTGTGAGAGTTTTGGCTGAGATCACCATGTAACATCCTTTCTCCTTGGTTGGCCAGCCGTGCAGCAGCCAGTGAATTCACAAATTATAGGAGCCAATTTGATTTCATGGCTGCCAAATTATTTCTTGGATCATAAAAAAATCTGATCGAACACAGGTGGGCTACCTTCCAGAGTGGCTAGTAAACCTCACAGACTTCAGAGCCAAAGTCAGAATGAACAGACACATGCACGTGTGTACGCTGCCACCCACACACACCCCAACCCCCCACAGCACACACACACTGAAACTCTGTGTCTTGATGGCGAATATTTCATGGCTCATTTGTCTGAGTGTCTGAACAACAGAAAGGGAGAGAGAAAGAGATAAAAACTAATGATAGAGACTGGAAGAGAGGATGAATAATAGAAGCAAAAGATGAGAGAGCGAGAATAATAAAGACGACGAGACGAGAGTGTTGAAGTAATGATGCAGGAATAACATCCTCCTTATTGTCTCTGTGTGTCTCTATTCTTTGTCTCATTCTCCTTCTGTCTCTTCTTTTTCCCCTTTTTCATATCTCCGTCTTTGTCTGTCTCTCGTCTTTCAAGTCATTTCATCACCAGCCATGAAGCAGAGACAAGACAGTCAAAAGTCATTCCACTTAAACTGAAACTACGAACGACCTCTTTGTGGATCACATCCAAAGATGTGTTACTGATGCCACTGAAAGCGACACAAGCACAACAGGATGCAAAACATCTACAGAGTAATTCAAAAAGAATTGCAAAGAGACACAAAATGGCCTCAAAAAGATTCAAAATGACAAAGAGATGCACAAGGTATGGTAGTAAATAGTTGCAAACCAGCTACAAAGAGAGAGAACATAACCCCACAAAGATGCAAAGAGATGCAAAACGGCCACAGAGAAGCAAAATGACTATAAGGGAGGCAAAAGTATAGTTGCAAAACAAGCATAAAGAGATGTAAAATGATCATAAAAAGACACAAAGACATACACATGACTGCAAACAGATGCACAATGGACACAAAAGGATGCAAAATGAGCAGAGGGAGACACAAAATGGTCATAAAAAGACACAAAACAACCACAAAAAGAAACAGAAATAACCTTAAAATTGTAATAAAGTGAGTAATAAAAGTAATAAAGTTACTAAACTACAGGTGACCAAGTGACCTAAAGGAATGTCAAATGGTGATGGAAGGACACAAAATAATTGCGAGAGACACAAGATTATAACACAGTTATAAAACAGAGAGACTCAAAAGGACAAGAAGGCAACTTAAAACGGTATAGATGACCACAATAAAGCAGCAAAGCACCACAAAGAGTGAGAGTTTTGCTTGTCTTTGCTTCATATTGTCTCGCTGCATTGTAGGAGCAGTCGGGGGGCTTTTACACGTCTGTGTCTCAAGAACCTGAGACTAGTTCCTAACAGCAGGGAGTCTTTTCACATCTTCTATTAACATGTTGCTCATATGCAGGTAGATCCCATTTCAGTTAGACCTACAACTGAGTAATGAATCCCAGTGTGCACATGTGCCCCCCTGCCAGGCACCTTCCTCATACGGCCAGTTTTAAATGAATGGATTTGCGTAATTCGAACTCTCCAGGGGTAAAATTACATTCTTTCAACTTAAAAAAATGTTTTTAATTACCACAGGCATCATTTGCTTGTCTTTATCAGGACACTCTCGTTGAAGCAGTGGTCAAATGTGTGCATTTAATTATTATGTGGGTATCAATTATTTAATCGCACAAACAGCAAATACAAAGGCCCATAAATATCTGGCTTAACAGCGGGTTCAGTGGAAGAGGAAGTCAGTTGCATGACTGAAGAGCAGATCCCTTTAATAGGAATGTGACATTCCTGAATCATGACTCCCTTGTTCTCCATCTTTCTCCCACTGACCCTCCTCCTGCTCCTCCTCCTCCTCCTCCTCTGCTCTCTCATTATGTGCAGCTTTAATTAGCCCGTCTGATATGGCAACTGGACTTCAGAGAGGCAGCAAGAGAGGAAGATGGAGTGTTTTTGAAGTGTACGGTGTACTTTGTGGGTTAATTACACAGGCTTTCCCTCCCACTTCTTTCCCTTTTTCTTCAGAGAAAGAGAAAAGATATGAGGATGCAGGGGTGAAACTGTTGCAATAACATAAACTAAGCAGATAAATAGGTCATACTGTATGGCATGCTGTCTGTTGAAGTACTCGTTTGTACTCATTACTTATTGACTCATTGCAGTTATTCACTTTTAAAATATTATTGCAATAAAGACATGCAATCAACACTGAGATGTTAAAACTTTCTGCACTAAAAGTTCAAACAATAAGTTACATTTTTTAGATTGTCAGCGTAAAATTATGGTTTTAATTAATTTTTCAAGCAAAAATACCAAATATTCTCTAAATTTGCTGCTGTTTTGGCCATTTTCTGTCGTAGTTTTGGACTGAAAACAAGCAACTTGCACTACAGAAACTCATTGCTGTGTCTCACAGTTTTATGGACCAAATTTAATGTTTAAATAATTGAATAAAACAATCAACAGGATGATTGATATCGATAGGGAAATAGTTTCTAACTCCTCCTGGTGACTTTGGTCTCAAAATATTTGTTGCAGCCTTGTGAAACCATATGGATTCAACTCCATTGTGTATGTGGTGTTGTTGTGCCTCAGCGTGTTCCCACACAGGCCAGATACCAGCCAGATTGCAGAGTTGGGTTTTATGCCACCTGCTTTTTAATGGTGATTCCTGTTCTCAGTGTGAACTCTTGTTATAGGCAAAGCATGTTTGTTCTTCCACACAGCCAATTAATGCTCAGATAATAAAAACATGTCAGAAATGGTCATTTTGATGCTCCGCTCCTTCTTACTTTTCTATATATCTGTTTTATATCGGAATATCTGTTTTATAATGGCATGTGTGCACATTGCATTACTCTGCACTCACTAATTTATGACTGCAGAATTCAACATAATAATTCCCTTCTGTGTATTTGTATGTTACTCGGCATCAACATGATGTTTGCTTTGCTATCTGTAATCTCCTTCTTGTTTTACTAATTTTTCTCCATGTAGGCATCCACGTACAAGTTGGTAGAACAGCTAAAAAAACATGATCCCTCACTAGCTTCCTCACATATGAAAACAGCCACCAAAAGAAAACAACAAACCTTTTTGGCTTGTCACTATTTAAAACAATGCAAAACCTGCTTTTGATTCTTGCCACGTGTATGAGTTGCAAGCAGTTCAACAACTTTAAATTTGTTTTAGATTAAAATAGTTAAAAAAAAAGATTTGAATAGGGAATAAACAGTATGAAGTGTAGATAAGCTATGAGTGTAATAATGACAATAATAACTGTGGCTGATTCATTAGATAGATATGGCATTTATGTAGATCTTTGCACTGTAAAACTTACAGTACAGGGATGGAATTCATCAACTATTAGAGTTGTTGTTATAAGGTTTTGTGTTAAAGTTGAAGTAATTTTAGATGACATAGTTTTTTAAAGTTGGGACTAACAAGAGACATATTTTAAAAAAAATTAAGGCTAAACTATGGTGGCACAGACTTTCAGTGCATAGTCTGGATCAAACTGCTGAGACAGCGTCTAATACACATAATACACCTTGGTGGTGTCTGCCTGCCAAGAAATGCTCACATCGTTCACACTTCACTGTCCTGTTTATGACACAGGCTTTCAGTTAAAACTGTGTCATTTCCAGCCGAGATGAAGAATCTGAGGGAACTTTACAGTGCTTAATTACCTCTATAAACTACAGTCTTCGAACATTATTTCCTCTCTGAAGGTCGCCTCTGAGTTGCAGTAGATCTCTAAATGCTAAGGACTCAGCACAGATCTTTTCAGTCACATTTGTAAGTTGGTATGTAACAGCGGTTGGTCTGGCTCAGCTTTGTGTAGGGTTCACTACCCAGTAACGGAAGCAGTGAGCAGTTCTTTGCGCAGTCGCTGTCAGATAAACTTGCTGCTACAAGCTTTACCAACTAAATAATTCTGCTCTCTTACTATGAATACTGTTCCAGAACCTTGAAGATTTTAAGATGTCTAGTTAGAACCTTAATTCACTACAGCGCTTCTTTTATCAGACACACACCACCCTGTTAGAACCTCTAGCGATGAAACCATTAACACTTACAGAAAGTTCGTCTAGAACTTGTTTGTATCAGCTTGTTAATACAGTAACTGGTCCACTGTATCATGTTTGTGACTGTTTTGTCCAAAATTTGGCAGTTCAGATTTGTTCTGTATGCTAAGGTCATTAAAGAAACTTGAGTTTGATTTATGCATATGGAAAAATATGTAAAAGCCTCTTGGTCCGTAAGAGTTTTCCTGCTGTGCAGTGTCCACAAATGTTGCCGCACTAAGATTAACGAAGGCAACACGGTACAGCGCTCGTTTCATGGAAAAACTGCACAGCAGTTCACCTGAGACTCGTTAAAGATTCAGCAGTCCATGAGCCAAATCAAACTGAAATATACATATAAGTAACACCATTTCAAAGAAATCTTTTTTTTTTTGTCCCCAATAGTCTCTTGACTGTTATGGTGTAGGAACACAAAGATCATAGCTCATGTTGTTCCAGTGACTGGCTTCCTTCATAATTTAACTGGAGTTAACTTAGAAGAGTATTTTTTACTCGAATAGTTTGATAAAACTATGTCCCAGTCTGAGTTTGGATTATGTGTAATTCGCTCTAGCATTTCTTTAGTTGTCATCAAGACAATGAGGATTTTTTTGCTGTGATTGTTTGGAGACTGTTACATGTACAGTGCAATATAATATTCAGTGGTTGATGAAGTACTCAAAAACTGTAGTACGTATGTAAAAACACAAATAAACAAACAATGTACTCTAGTAAAATTACCTGCAGAAATTTCTACTTAAGTAAGTACAATAATTATATTTTACTTCAAGTATTAAGAGTAAAAGTACTTGAGTAATTTTTCTCCGTTGTCTTCTGTGGATCAGTGCTGCTTCATGTTTGGGGGACATTAACTAATTAATGGTAACAGACATAAATAATGGGTTGAAGCTGATTGTGTGATCTGAAAATTTTTTTCAGTTTTATTTTTAAACCACTCAATTTGAGTGAGAAGAAGAGGTAGGCAACTTCAAGTTCAAGATGTGTAATAGAGTAAGATTACTGCATACCAGCTTACTTTTAGTACAGCTAATATGAGAAATACGTCTTTTAAATAAGACCATGGAGGGAGAAACAGATACTATGATACTGTGTCTCTGATTTGTTTTCATTAAAAAAGGGAAAATGTGGTTATGAAATGTGTAATGTGATGTGACTGTAACGCAACATTGATAAGATATGTTGTGGAGTAAAAAGTAGAAATGTTTTCTCTTAGATGTAGTTGAGTAAAAGTCTAAGTAGCCTTATTTAAATCTACTATCTACTTAATCTACTTAAAGTAAAGTACAGATATGTGAAGCTTATCTTAACAAAGTACATAAACTTCATTATGTTCCACTACTAATAATATTTAATGCATTTTCAGCTGGTACAAATAATCTTTCATTGGAAATTAAAGTAAATTTTTTATGAATTGACCAATGTAATTTTTATTATTTTAGTGTAACTTTTTTTACACATTCCTGGACCCTTTTTATTGCTTCTGGTGATGAAAACACATTTGATAGCTGAAGGTGCGTTAATCTCAGGTTTAGTGTTACATTTGCATGCCTGTACATTGACATTGCATCATCAGCATCATCAGATCTCAGTCAGCATAAGCCTCATACAACTTTGATAGCTTTGCTCCTATAGCTGATGGTTGATGTTTGTTATTCATAATCATTTAGGTTTATAAATTATATTAATTATACCAACAGGAATAATATGCAAGCTAGTAACTCCAATTCTGATTATTTTTGTGTAAAATGAGTGGCCTTCCCAATTGCGCTGTAATTATCATGTTATAAAAACTAAATTGGCACATTTGCCCTTTAAGAAGTGATGTGAAAACGAGACGGACATATTGACATTAATATTGCATCACTTTCAAGAGTGTTTGCCATGTTGTTTTCTGTGAGCAACGACCCACATTCTAGCCAAACAGTCTAAATCCCATGAATAAACATTGTTCAAATTAGACACACACACACACTCTACATTGAGTGTTTACAGGAAAACCCTCGTCACTAAGGCTTCACTCATCTCTCACAATTATGGCAGTTATTTCATGTTGGACAGACACTTTATTGCTCAAGCTGGATGAAAGAAGGAGGCAATTGAGTTGTGTTTTTAATGGAGAGAGAATCTGAGCATCACCGTTCTGTGCTTAAATAAATAAGAAGTGAGGCTGCTCCGAAATGAGCCAATGGGCCTGTTGTACGCCAACCGCCTCCACTTTACAGTAGCTATTAAAGGCTTTTATCCTGCAGACAACAGAACCAGAAACGCATACACCACATTTGATTGAAGATGTGGATTAAAATGCATTTGAGTGGTGGCTTTGATAAGATGTTGTCAGAATTTGTTTGAGAAAAATTCTTAAAGTGTGTCGGGTGGGGACCTTGGCACATCGAAGTGGGTGCACTGTGTGCTCATTTGGGAGTAAGTGTGTGTGTCTGTTTGTCTCTGTGTGTGTGATGCAGCAGGGCGGTATCTGCAGCCAGAGGACCAGATGGAGACAAATGGATGATCTTTCAAGACAACAGCCCTCCAATTAACACAGAGACACACTCACAAATCACACTCACCCCACATCCACACATTCAAGGCAAACACACACACGCAAACACACATACACAACATGAAGTACAGTACACATGTAGAGATACTCATACACTCATACATGCTGGCAGGGTTTGGTTTGGGTTGTTCTGTGTAAATTACATTTGTGAGCTATTTTTCTTACTTTTACTCGTACACACAGTCTGGAAAAAGTTCAGCTTCATGTAAATTCACCGTGTGTGTGTGTGTGTGTGTGCGCACTGTGGTACTGTGAAGGGAGATTCAGGCTGGAAATTAAACTAGGAAATATCCTGTGTTGGAAGCTGGATTAAAAATTCCCGATGGCTGGCTGGGGCAGGGTTCCGCCAGGAACTTGTCACAGGTTGGATTTAGAAATTTAGAAATCTGAGTTCAAATCCAAAAGGTAATATCATTATTATTATTATTATTATTAATGATAATAACAATAATTCCATATAAAAGTATTTTGCTTCTATTAGACTGTAAACTGTATCAATGGCTACTATTAGTAGTGTTCTTTTGTAATAACAATTATAATTTGATATTATGTAACTGTTCTTTAAAACCAGAGGTGGTACAAATACACAAACTGAATACTCAAAGTGTAAGCATTCGCCGAAAAATAGCAGTTCACTACAAGTAGAAGTACCACTTCATATTCTTTTCTCAAGCTTAAGTACTATTTAAAGTACATGCACTAAACTGTACTTTAAGGTCAAAAGTAACAGTACTCCACTACTGATAAATGAAAAAAGTATTTTAAACACTATGGAACTGCTGATAACATGAATGTAACAGTCTAGTTCAGATTTGTGCCTCTGCATAAATTTAAAGTCTATTCAGGTTTAATTCGTGTACATATTCAATAAGGGAACCACTTAAGACTGATTTCAGACTATTTCATGTAAAGATTTCTGATAGATATCCTTTGATTAGACACAATAAAAACAAATGTTGCAAGCTGCACACAAATTATAATAATAATAATTTTAAGAAAATAATATATTTATTGTGAACTCATTTCACACTACAAATCTCTTGTACTCTAAGGGGGTTAATCCATAATAATACCCAATAAATTCTTTGGTTAGAATTTTGTATAGGAATCTGTACAGTATCGGAAAAGAAACAAAGAAATAAATGTAGTATATTAAAAGTAAAGAAAACACTTTGGAGTACCCAAAAATTGTAGACTGATGAAGACAGTACTTAAGTAATTGTACTTAGTTAACATACAACCCCTGTTTTAAAAAATAAAAAAGTTAAAGTAATACATAGTAAACATTTCAAATGCAAGTACATGTAACATTATAAATATGAGGTAATGGATAATAAGTGATAAAAAATATCAGTATGAGAAATTAGTTGTAAAGCTAAAGAAAGCAAAAAAAAGGACAAACCACGGGACAGCAGAGACACAAACCATTGCGATGTTTGTATAATTGAGGAGGGTTCGGCTTTGTTGGTTCTTCATTTCCAGTCTTAGACACTGACATTTATAGAATCTTTTGGCTGTTTTTCCAGAAAAGTGCATTTTAATGATTTGCTGAAAAGCACTGCATTAGGAAGCATTAAGAGTACTTTGACATCAGTAATACTTGTGTGGGTGTGCATTTTGTGTAATTTATACCTTAGATATTGTTATTATCATTTATAGACTGTCATTTCTAATGTTCCACATCTTAAAGCGGTGATGCTTTACGATGCTCAGGGGTACTTAAACACAAACGTCCACATCGGTGGGTAAAGAAAATTGCGTTGTATCCCATCCAATGGCAGCAAGTGGGATTAATGTTTTTGTTTTTGTTTCCTAACCTTAATCCCACACGTAAAGGTTTTTTTATTATTGGATTCATAGTGGGTGGTGCAGTCGTACTGGAATGCATTATAAGAAGAGGTGGTTCTAAAGTTTTGGCCACTCTACCTCTACTTTGTACTAAATATTAAACTTTTCTAACAGTTCTAACTTTAAAAAGGGAGAAATTCCAATATTGTATAGGTAGAGTTCATGGTTGAGCTGCTGTATAGGACTGTTTTGGATGGTGCAGGTGTACCTAATAAAGTGGCCAGTGAGTGTATATGCTCATATTATGGAAATTACCCTTAAGAAAACATGATGATTGTCCAGGTCTAAGGGAAAACATAATTCATGTTTGCAGAAAAAAGTTAAGCAAACTTCCACCTTCAATCATAAGGCACTACAGACTTTTTTCCATAAGCTGACATTAAACAAAAGACTTAACTACAATTATACAATTATTTTTACAGGGAAGAGCACAGCTTTGTATGGAGTTTTATTTAGGACGTGATTTGTTTATTCTTCTCGCTTAGAAGAAGGCCTACTTGTGCTGAGACGTCAGCTTATGGATAAATGTGCTTCAGCATCTTTGCACATTCTAAGCGTGCTACACAATGGGAAAGATAATCCAGTGAACATTTCATCAAAAGTGTGTTTTGGGAATATAAAACTCTGTACACCAATCAGCCACAACATTAAAATCATGTGCCAAATAAAACCATCTCTGATCCATCGAGGTGGTCTCCACTAGACCGCTGAACGTGTCCTCTTTTATGTGGCACCAAGACCTCGTGATTTAAGTTATAAAGTTGCTCCAATTTCTTGTTCCCTAAATATCAATTTTCAGAACTGACTATTTACTTGCAGTACAGGTGCCATTGTAACGAGATAATCAATATTATTTACGACAACCACTGGTTTGGATGTTGTGTCTGACCTGGTGTATGTGAATCAGACAGTTAAAATGCCCTCGACACATGCATTTAGAAACACAATTATGTGCCACGTTTGGCAACCAGACATATGAACTGTACTCTTTTATATCTCTGTGAGTCAATCGCAGGGATCTTAAGAATAATATGCTGATGAGCTGCCCGACATGTCAGGATTCGGGCGTGGCGTTATGGATTTATCGGAACCTGTGGCGTGACCAGGAATATCTACTACCGAATGTGGCTTCGAGCACGGGATTTGGACAGGTTAGTGCTGCTTGTAGTTACACGGCCTCGTATTTAACCTCTATCCACCCCTCCAAATCTCGCCTCACCGCCACCGCCTCCCCTGATTCCATCCCACCAAGTGGGCAGAGTAGTCTGCCTGTGTCGTCTGAGCAAAGATAGCATGACCAGGAAGAGGTTTAGTTTTCCTTCCTACCTCTGTCCTTTTCCTCGCACATTTAATAAAGTGACTTTTTGTTGGACCTGAACTCTCCCTCATTGCATTCAGCAAACTGAGTTTACCTCTAGCGAGGCCGTAACACAAATACATACTTATACAGATATGCACACACACACATTGAGGTAGATACACCAATCAGCCTGTGACTCTGTATCAGAGTCAGACACATTCACAGGCTTAGTTAGGATTAGACCACACACACTCTGCAGATATCCACTTGCATCCACACTCACAAACAGATGCTCCTTTTATACACACGTCCTCTGTTATGCTGCCTCACACACACACACACACACACACACACACACAAAGGCACAGGGTTTCTCATTATCATGCATAGTGGTAGTGGTTGCATTGATTTCCACTCTGTCTTAAACTTAGCCCACACAGAATGTTTGTGTGCGTGTGTATGTGTTTGTGGGGTCAGCTTTGCAGAGCTTCTCCAGGCTGAGTGAAGATTATGGCTCAGAGATTTTTCTTTTTTTTTTCTCTCCCTCCCTTCCTGCTCTTTCACTCTTTCTTTCTATTATCCTCCCCTTCCCTCTTCCTCTCTCTCCTCCTGTCTCTTTATTGTCGTCCACTCCATCAATCCCGGTCTTTCCTCATGCAAAAAAAAGAGAAAAGTGTCGTTAAGAAATTTGTAAGAGGCAACCAGAGGGAATGGGAGGAGGAGATAGAAACAAAGACATAGAAGGAGAGTGAGATGTATACTGTAGATAAAGAGCCAAAGGAGGAGCTAAGACAGTAAAACGGGCAGGAGGAGAGATGGACGAAGACGAGTGGATGAAAGAGAGGAAACACAGGTGGGTAAATTGTGATGAGACAGTCCAAGAGACCGAGAAAAGGAGGGACAGACGGAAGAGATTTCAGCTAAGATCAGAAATTCTTTTGCAAGTCATAAAACAAAATCTTCTGACCAAAGCCTCTCTGCCCTTCCTCGCTACAGCGCTTTTAATATCTGACGTCCGAATCCTCACGGACGGCAGGAAATGCAGCTGGAAGCCCGATGCGCTTCGGAGATCTCTCAGGCATTATAGCTATATTATGGGATGTCTTAACCGCTGGCATTGCTCCATTCTAATTAACCACCTCACAGCGTATATCTGGCTCCTCAGACATTTAGTTAATGGTTTGCAGCAAGGCTTGAGCAATCCAATACTGCAATTAGAAAGGTTTACTAACTTCCGAGCAAGAGAAACCTGCAACATAATTACTTAAAGCCTAAACCCATAGACCTGCCTTCTTTATCACATTTAAATAACGAATTTAAAAGTCGAATAGAGGCAGTTAATCCAATAAATCACTGTCAACTGACTCTGCTCTGTTTGTAAAATTTAAAACTTGATGTTTACGTTGACTAGAGAATAATAAAGAGACAGTATGCTGCATATTATTTTTTGCTCCTAGAACAATAAAAAAAGCTTTTTAGCCTCTTTTGGTGCCATGTTTTGGTGTTACAACACATATACAGTTTCAGTCTAATCCCTCCCCCAGCAGCCAGGGACATGCCAGAGGAGTGGCCTGGGCCTGACAAAGGTGATAGATACCGGCTGTAGAACTGAGGAACTGAACTCTCATTATAAATTAATAGTTGTATTCTTATGTACATTTAAGATATTTTCATATTTTTTGTCACAGTTGAATATTGTAGCAGTTGCAACCAGTTTAGCTGTAAATGATGGATTTTTACTTCCCCTACTGTTTATTAGTATTTGTTTATGACTACTTGAAGTTATAAATGGTAGATAAGTTACATATATGACAATTCTGATGCTGAACAAACCGTATCAACACATTAGCCTGTTTATATACAGTCTAATTTCAAAAACATTTTAAAGAATTTTCACAATACTATTGTACTATTTTGAGCATGTGCCCCAGTTTGGCCACTCCAGTAAAAAATGTCTATGTCCGCCCCTGCCAGAAGAAAGAACGTGACCCACTGAACACTAACATCCAGGCACAGAAATACAGATGGACAAATTTAGCAACTACCTGGTGAAGAAAGCTGAATAAATAGAAACTGAAGGCCCAGAGTCAGTATTCAAATTACATTCATCATATATGAGAAAATACCTTCAAATGAATGCTAACATGGCTGTGGATCTGCTGTATGTGTGCAATAAATTTGAGTTTAATTTCAACAAACTTAAACAGGTTCGCTTAGTTAGTTGGTTACTGTACTCAGGTCAGACCTTTTCTTGTCCATCAACAGAGACACCGTGTCAGCAAACATCTTAAAATACCCACAGAAAAAGTGTAAGTATCATCTGTTTCCTACAAAACGGTGCTGTGGAGATTTCAGCTCGTCTTCTGGTTTTTCACAAGCTTGTGTGGCTTATTGGTCTAACTAGTGATGACGCTCGCATGTTCACATCAACTCAGATTTAAGCTCTGCACAGAGTGAGTCAAAGTGAGGTCAATATTAAGTAAAACACATTTTGAGTGCAGGAGAATTCAGGTTTAGTGTGTTTAGGTTTAGAGTGTGAAGAGAGAAGCTGAAGGTTCTTGCTTGATGAGCGAACACGTTGTTTGTTTTGGTCTTTTAAAGAGATGTGACATGGAGAATAACACCAGTCGTAAGCGCTTCGTGCTGCAGAGTTGTTCTATTACCTACTGTTGCTCCATAGTGCTTGGTAGTTTTAAACAGACCCTGTTTGCTTATACCCAGGTGTCTTACTTGTCCTGTCATCTGTACTTTGGATGTGTTTTCCCCCTACATGAGGAAATTATATATTCTGACTATAACACAGGTGAGCTGACAAATGCAGAGTACAACCTTGCTGCTCCCTGCCTCCATTCTTCTTTGCTCCTGTCTGTACAAGCCATAAGTAATTTTTTTTCCTTCTCACCGAATACCTATATATCTCTTTTTTATTCTCTTGCCCTCTATCGCTCATTTCCCATCCTCTGTATCTTTCTCCATCATCTCACTTTCCCACTCATCCCTCTCTTTCCTCTCTCTTTCTCCCGTCTTCTTGTCTGTATCCCGCCTTGCCACTTCCCTTGCTACTCCAATTTCTTTGCTGTTTTCATATCTATCTCTCTCTCTGTCAGGGGTAGAGGAGGCAGGGTATCATTTAGAGAAGATAGCTTTCGCAGACATGCCAACAAACACACACACACGTTAGCATGGCTATCCATTTTGTCCCTGTGCATCTGTGTGTTTGGTGGGCAGCTGCTAAACTAGATGTTATTAAGTGCAACTGGTGCTCTGTTTCGGGAGAGCTTGAGGAGAGGGAATAATGGAAAGAAAGGAGTTAGAGGTAGAGAAAGAAGTGAGAAAGGAGAGGAGGGAGAAGTGGATAAAAAAAGAGAGACCAGGCGGGGGAGATGGAAACAGGAACGAAACACAGGAAAAAGCAAGGCGGGGGGAAAAGCAATCCTGTTGGCGCTGATAGATTTCTGGGAGAACAAAGTTATCTCTGTCTCCCTCTCCACACACACACACACACACACACACACACACACACACACACACAGACAAACACACACACCTTGTAACAGAGAGCGCTAACAAATCTTTGTGGAGAAGTACATGTATCCGCAGCCTTTATTTTACAACCAAGAAACGTTCTAAAGCCGACGCAGCAGACTTACAAAGAAGTCGAACCGGCCAAAAATAGAAACACAGTTGAACTCATCACTGCATACAAATCTGTGCGTGTGTGTGCTAGCTGTGGCTGTTTGCGTTGGTTTATTTACATTCAACACTCCATGGGGTGCATGGTGAGGAAATAGGTAAACCGAGGGAAGCCGGAAACAGTGGTGACACAAAGTCTAAGACAGGTGGTTTTCAAGCTGTGGCGACAAAGTGACGAAGACGACTGAGGAAAAAATTCTGTAGAAACTGATTAGCAGAAACAACTACATCACGGTCAGGCAGTACATTTATTCTGTGCTAAAAGAATACGGTACTTTTTATGCTTTTATGGAGTGTTTCTTCCATCGGGATTCATTGGAGCTGTCCACATTTCTTTTCCCAAATAAATTTAGGCAAATATAGGAATTTAGACGTAGGTCATTTTTTGGCACCAAGAGTTTTAAAAGTGGTGAGGGAATTTCAATGGAGCAGTGGTTATAATTGTCATCACATGGCTAGAATGTCCTGATTAGGTTTGAACCTGGAGACTTCTGCTGTGTGCATCTCAAAGGGCAGGAAAAGATGAAAACTGAAATGAATTAAAATGGCATTGACAGATTTATACAGTTTACTCCCACTTATGATTATTTCCTCATTTGGACGCCCTTTTAAACCTCCCAGTCAGCCTTTTTGTGATTTGCAGAAAACAAAGACTCCTATACGTTTGGGTTAAATTTGGGGAAAACGGACTGCAAAAAGTGGAGGTGTGTGGACAACTGAGATCAACTTCGAGGCTCAGAACCAAATACAGCGGCAAATATGGAAGGTAAAATTTGCCTTTGACCATTGCACATATGTCACCCACTTCGGGTGTTACTGTACCGTTGCCATAGAGGTAGATGAAGGTTTGGAAAAGATCAAAATGTGGATTAAAACTATGTAGACTGAAATAACAACACTGAGTAACAATACTGTAGCAAACTAATGTCAGTCCTGTGTTTGGTCCTTTCACCATTTTGCCACGACCTCCTCCTGATAAAGACTTTGTCGGCTCTAAATCATGTCACCAAATGCAAATCTGGTATATGTAATATTTACTACAAATATTCAGTGTCATCAATTTCGCACACATCTTGCCTGATGATTATAAATATGTCAGTAGGTAGCAGGTGACCTGCCAAACCATAAATATGGGCAATTTGAAAACCTTTCCATAGTGAAAGTCAGTCTTTCTGATGAAATCACATACATCTTTTGAGCTGAAAATCATCCAAACTAAAATTTGTGTTAAAACACGTAACAAGCTGCAGTGAGGCAGCAACAAAGACAGAATTTGATTGGCGATTCAAATTGCTTTGCCTCCTTGGCTCAAAGGTAAAAGAAAAGTGAGGATTTAATGTTTAAAAGTCGTCGACCATGAGGCAATGAACCAGAAGGCAGGAAATGGAGATGCTTTTTACACAACCAATCCTGGGTATTTTACACTTATCACAGACGGTCACAGACTGGCGGCTGGTGTGTTAAGCACTCGATGCAAGCGTAGCGTGTACACACTTGGAAGTGTAAAGCCAATGTGTCGCATCGTGATTTTTGTCTTTTAATACACGTGCCCTTTTGTCTGTGCGAACCTGTCAAAATTAGATTAGTTTTCCACAGCAAGCATGGCCTTTACACACACACACATACGCACTACAAGAAACAATCAGACAACAGGACACACATTTACACACACGCACACACTAAGGAATAGACTTGGCTTCCGTGTGCGAGCCCAATTCATTTTGCCACAAGTGGTCCCAGATTGGATCTGGTTGGAGTCCCATTACGCCTCACCTTGGCTGACCTTATGCTGCCCCACCCCAACCCCCAAAACACACACAAACAAATGCACTCACGAAACAGTATTAAGGCGCACAAACACACACACGTAGCATTACCAAGACACGGGTCAGGTCATCAGGAACAAGTGCAGACACCCACACACAGACAGACACAGACTGTTATTGATTGTGTGTAACGTTATCTAGATGGGATCGTTTCTATTGATTTAGAAAGAGGGGTCAGTCTGATCAATGCTATCTGCTCGTGTGCTGTGTCATTAGAGCTGAGCCTGAGTGCCAAAATATCTCACTGATCTTTCTTTCTTTCTTAGAAAGGCTATTGAGATAGAGAAGGAATGACTTGTTTGATCGCAGGTATTAACAGTGACTGACGCTGCCGACGTGCCCCAGAGCAAGAGCATCTGTAGGTGATCTTCAGAGGACTTGTATGACACATTAGCTAACAGAAGCTAAACAGACCTTGTAGGCATGGTGTGATCAAGCTATGAGAGATACTGTAGAAATTACTGTAAGTTTTTTATGTAAATAGTCTACTAGTCTACTACTGATACAGTGTTGATCACTGTATTACCTTTATTAGTAACCAGAAACATTTCATTTCCGCATTGGAGTTTCCAAAATGTGCATGACGCCTTTCTTAGAAATGAATGTATGTTTTTCATATTACCATCAAGTTTATCATATTCTAATTATGTTGCACATGACACAGGCGCTGGGCAAATGCATAACATCCAACAGATGTTAAATCTGTTCTATGTAATGTAAGATTGTTTCCTGTAGACCACGTGGTTTAGGGAACATTACATTTTTGACATCTGAGGAAAGTATTCATTAAGTAATTCATCAATGGAAGCATAAAATGCTTCCATTGATGAATAATTTTATTTATTGTTAGGTTTAGGTGTTTAGAGCACTTGCTTAAAGTTTACATTTAACCACAACTACATTTTTTCCTTAACATTCACTAAGGAATTTTTTGGCAAAATCCAACCACAGATCAAACTGTGGATGAAAACGTACATCTCTGCTGACACAGTCCTGCGTTTTGTAGGTGACTACCACCTTAGTGCCTGAAATTAATAAATGTAGTTCTGCATTCACTGAAAACACTTGTGGCTGCCAAACGTAATCCGGCACCTGATTGTTTTCACCACAGTGTAACTGGGAATACAAATACAAATTCCTGGGAGATGTGGTTGTACTGTGGATTTTTAAACCACACAGATGTATTTTCCAAGGGAATGTTTTCAGATTCAGAGTCATTCACCTTTCAGCCTCATCTGAGTTTTTATTCAGGCTTTTTGTGATGTTTCTCCTTAAATTCTCTGGGAGATGTATGCAAGATACTTCTAATGGACACTGAACATTATAGTTCGCATAAATGGAAAGGTCTGTTACATTACACTGCATTCTTTTTAATCTGGATGTATTTAAAATATAACATGAGATATGAGACAGGAGTCGCTGTTGAGAGGACATTTTCTCTAATTGAAAAAGAAAATTAACAATTCTAGAGCTACTACAGAACAGAGTGCAAGTTTATATACCAAGAAACTAAAATGACGCTGAAATGAGAATCACAACTTCAACTTCATCAAAATCTGAATAATAGTGTTATAATTTCTCAAATGTAGCTAAAAATAATCATAACAAGGGCTCGCAATAAAGTTTTTTACAAAAAACAAGGTGTAACATGGATCATATGTGTGTAAATGTTAATACAGACATAAGTATGGGAAGAAACCCTAGGCTTGTCCAGCTGAAGAATAGTGATCTTAATAAGACTTACCACGAGTGATGAATATTACAGCTGTAATATTTTTAAATACATGTGGCTAAACAGCTTCTGCAGTATGACAGTAATAATGAGATGATGATGGAAAAAACATCTACTATACAGTATGAGATACAGTACAATACATGGACATTTGTGAGGACACAAATCAGGACGTTTTATCTGCTCGTCTGTGCTTCATGTAGCTCTGTTATGGTTTTGAGTTAATGTAGGGATAGTGCTTGAATTTAAATTGTGTAGATGTAGAAGTGTGTGTGTGTGTGTGTGTGTGGGGTGGTGGGGGGGGGGGGGGGGGGGGGTCCCTCAGGCTGCAGTGACCAGATGTGTCCCTTATGCCATTATTTTTTGCATCAGTGCTTCTTAAATATCATCAGGCACAACCCACACACACAGGTTTGTAGTAACAGATCCATAAAGTCATTTGTTAAAACCTAAAGCTGTCAATCCTGTCCCAGGTTGTTGAAGAAGATGACAGCCACACGTGTCTGCAGTTATTGGCTGCTTTATTTGCAAAATTGTAATCAGAAATTACAGCAGTCATTTGGTTTTGATTAGCGTTTTTTCTGAACTTTGTTTTACACTAAGGGGATGCGACTTCGCTCCCTGACCTCTAGCTGTCTTTCACTTGAAGTGTTCCCTCGAGTATCGACAAAAATGTCGTAGGATTTATCTCCACTTCCTGCGGCTGCAGGGACACAGGGCTCACACAATGACAGGAGTGAATACTCTGCCTGTTCACACACAGCCTCACTCTATCTCTTGCTCTATCTCACACACACAAACACACACACTGCAGAGCTGCCTCCAGTCGAGCGTGTCTTATTGGCCTTCTGTTTGACTTCCTGTTCAGCTCAGTGTGTGAGAGTGTGGGTGATCCAGATGGAGATGGGTTTATAATCACAGGACAGTTGTTGTTTTTATTATTATTTTATCGTTGTTTTTACTGTTCACTAAACTGAGGAGAGGAAAGAAAGAAAAGAAAAAAGAAAAAAGGGCAAGAGGAGGAAGGAGAGAAGGGACGAGCAGAAATGCAAATGTGGTGAAATTCAGAGACGTGAGAAAGGAAATTAAGACAGAAGAATAGAGAGGAGAGAAAGAACAGGAAAAGATGGCGATAGGCAAAATAAGTAGGGAAGCAAGGGGAGGAAAAGAGTGCAAAGCAAATGTTGATAGTGTTGAATGGGGGATAAATGGAGAAGGAAGAGGAGAAAAGAAGAAGTAAATCAAGGTAAAGAAATCATATTCAGATTCAGATTAAAACTTTTATTGTCATTCAATAACACCACAAGTACGCATATAAATGAGCTTTTTATGCATTTGCTCACGATATAACATCAGAGGACATAATGAAGAATAACATAATAATCTAAAGTAAAATAACAAACAGTGAACACATGCTGTAAATAGCTTTGTAAAAATGTCTCAAGTAAATACTGTGATAATGATCACTAAGAAAAGATCCAACAATAGTAGAAAGAAAAGCAAATGATATGTACGAGAGAAGAAATAGAAAGCGAGGTTTCAGAGGAAGAGGAGGCAAAGAAAGACCAATAAGAAGAGCAGGAAATGATAGAAGATGAGAGGAGCAGACAATGGGTAAAAATTAGTAAAAAAAAAAAGGGGTAAAAAAGATGCCAGTTCCCTTAAAGAAGAAAGGAGGGATGAGAGCAAGAGTAGTGTAGGAAAGAAGGAAACAAGACAGGAGAGGAGTGAAAATGAAAGAGGAGGAAAAGATGAGTACAGGGCAAGGTCCTGGTGAGAGGAAGAAAGTACAGAGGGAAGAGAAGTAAAGATGGGTGGATGGCGGTAACAAGTCCTGATGACAAATGGGGAGGAGAAAAATGAAGAATGGGGAAAAAAATGATTAGAATGGAGTGGAGAGAGGAAAACTGGTGTGGAATGAGGATGAAATGAGGCAAGGAGAGAGGAGCTGAAAAGGGCAAAAGAGAAAATTGTTGAAAGAAGGAGAAAAGTAGAAGAACAAAAGATGAGAGGGAGAAAAGAGAGGAGATAAAAGGAAGGTTATTTTGGAGGAGGAGAAGAGCTACAATTAAGGAAAGACAAAAAAAGATGAATGGAAGAAAAAAATAAAAATCAAAAGAAGGGAGAAAAAGAACAAAGAGAAAAGAGTGAGGGCAATGAAGAAGGAAGAAGAGCAGGAGAAAAGAGAAGAAACAAGTGATGGAACGAGTAGCAAGTTTGCCACCATCGAGAGGAGAGGAGACAAATAAGAAGGGAAGGAGATGTAATAAATGAGGGGAGGAAGAAACGATAAAAGCTGTAAATGCCTTTTGAAGAGAAGAGAATAATAGGTCCAGTATAAACGATGGAGAGGAAGGAGGAGGAGGAGGAGGAGGAGGAGGAGGAGGAGAATGATGAAAGGGGAGAAGAGAGGGAGGAGATGTGGAGGTACACCTGCAAACTTGTCATAGCAACAAAACTTTATCTCCGAGCATCATCTTTACTTTTCTCCATCTGTTTCCATTTCCTGTCTCTCCATTCTCTCTCTCTCTGTCTCTCTCTCTCTCTCTCTGTCTCTCTCTCTCCACGTCCCTCCCACCACATTCGCAGGGTTCATCCAAGTCGCGTTGACGCCCACTCACCTCCAACATGCTACCTCAGTTTCCATGGTAATCGAGTAGCGACCGTGATGCATAAATATATACTTTAACATTCAGCGCTCCACAACTCATTAAGAACATCCTCAGATGAAAAGTTAATCTCTTGTTGGGCTTAAAGGGCCACGCTGCTAAATTTAAGGACCCGGTGGTTTGGATTTCTGAGAGCATTCATAGTATTTAGAGTATCTAACCTGTGACCTCGTCGAGGTGTAAAAGCCTTAAGAGCTTGACATGATGGTAAATTTGACCCGGGATTGATTTGAGAGGAGTACACATAACTAACTAACTAATAGCAATAGTAACTACGTTTCACAGTCAGATACGGTACTTTTACTAAATTTATTTGAAGTATAGTTACACATTTAGATTCAGATTAAATATAAAAACTAACCAGTGTGAGATTCACCAGATTATATTTATAACATTCAATTCATCAAAAGATGAGCTTCATTGTTACGAGATGCAGGATTAAAGTGATGAACACTTTAATGCATCAATAAACATATTCCAGTATATAATATTTTCACCACAGTATATATGGAATGAGCCATTCTACAAAAAGAGTCATTTTACTTTTGGCATTTCCAGTATTTTGAGTTAGTAGTTTGGCATTTATACCTGAAGAAACACTTTTGAATTTATTTTATTATTACTTTATTTTATTAATACTTTGTAAAAAATACACGTACTGGCCACTTTATTAGATACACCTTTACAATCTAATACAACCCAATACAGCAGCTCTGCCATGAATTCTACATTTACAATGTTGTAATTTCTCAGTTTTTTATTTGAAACTGTCAGAAAGGTGATAATTCTTGTGTTTATTATTGAGGTTGAAGTGGTCAGTGTACATTATTTTGTAGAGATCCTGTTGAAGTGAAGTCAGACTGACTAATCCCATGGAAAGTGCCATGGAGAGAAAATGTATTATACATGTAGTTTTACATTTTCAAATGAGTTTTAGTTTTGATAGTTTTATTTTAGTTTTTATTTTATTTCACTTTTTGTTTCAGTTTATTTCAGTTCAGTTTTCAGTGGCGAGTTAAATAATTTTCTGACGATGTCACGTTTTAACTAACAGTGCACTGCGAATTTAAACACTAGTGGAATTTTATTGGCCATTAATTAATTCATGAATTAATTGGAAATGTATTTCTTCATTTCTGCAGAATTTGTTGACCTACAGTACTTTAAGTTTCGTACATTTACTGTAGCTCACCTCTGAATGACGTTATGTTTAGCATTTAGAGGAAACGGGAAACTGGAATTCACAGAAACTGATGTGATTCTTTCCAGGAAACGTTTTAGGAGCATTTTTTGGAAATAAACTGTGCCTGTGAAATATAGAACATTACTATGTGTTAATTGTAAAATTTTAAGAGGTTAGTCATAAGACGTTAAAGCTTGATCCCCATTCATATCTTTCATTCATGATTAATTTAGTAATGGTTTTCCTCCTCTAGTGGCAGTAGATTCTTCATAGTTGCACACTCTTTTGTTTCACTCATGGATGAGCACGTCAGCTAGGAGCACATTTTTAAAATATAGCAACATTTCTGAATTTGTCTTTATTCCAAATCATTCAATGAAGTAGAAGACATGATAATAAATCCCAGTAGTGTGACCGTAACTGAGCTCCCCTCTTTTTATTGTATTTTCTTCTATACAAACTGCAATAATGTTCCCTCAGCTGTAGCTGCCTCTGGCTGTGTTATAAAGGGTTACCACCGTATCTCATGTTGTTTCTCATGGCTTTCTGTGTATCAAAGCACATAAAAAGTGCTCTGTTACCTTCACTCGACAACAGAAAGGTTATAGTGTTCGGCTGACCAACACCGACTGACAGACGTGCCTGGCTGTTTCACTAGCTCAATACCTTTTCACATACTGTACATGTTTTCATTGATTTTTTTATTTTATTCTGAAAAGCTGAATGTTCGTGTGACTGTATTCTAAGCTACGTGGATACCGACTACTGTGCTGAGCAGTACAATTTAAAATTACACTGGTTATTTTGTGAAAAGTCCAGAGCATTATATATTGTGGGTATTAGCAGTTGATGTCAAATCCGTAAATATTTCATGGAGGATATGGATTTGGCTCATTTAGTATAGTTGGAGCTGCCACTGACTGTGATTTTAGTGATTTGCAGGTGAAATCCAACATAAAATTGGCTGATGTCTTGGTTGTTTCTATGCATTATATTAACACATTTCCAATAAATACCTGTAGCAGGTTCTGTAGAACATTTTCTAAACATTTTTAAAACTTCTAACTTCAAAACGTTTCAAAACCTGAATTAAAGTGGTTTTAAAGTAGCTTAGTTTACATTTGTGAGAGGTGCTGAGGGGATTAGTCCACATTTTATATTCTGTTATTTTATACGATTAATATAAATCGTCAGCACAGTACTAATATTATATTTCATTTTTTAATTTTTTGTACTAAAACTCTTTGCAAAAGGTATGTAAATGCTCACATTTTGAATTGCAAGCAGATGCCTTTGCTAAATTGCAGATATTCCTGTATTTGTATGCGCATTTGATGAATAATATTTAAGCTTTGTGCTTTGTCATTTGCTTTGACAAATCCGTCCCTTTACACAGGAGGTTTAGAACAAATCAACTCATGGCATAGTTTGTTTACACACAATCAATATGTATTTTATTAGCATTATAACATTTATTTTTAATTGTTGTCAGCATTTTTAGCCTTCTGTGTTTTTCTCATTCATCTTCATTCTGTATTGAACACCTCATCATCTCTGCATTTCACTGCACACATTTCGGTTAGTTTTGACAAAAACAAAACTTGAATCTTGGAGTATTTGTCTAGATTCTGACCTCGAAGAAGAACAGTTGAAAGTCTCCCAGTGGTTTTAGACAGCCTCACACCTCAAACCTCCACATTTGAATCAGAGGAACTGAGTCATAGCCAAGAACAGCGAAAATCGAGCCTACATTTTCATTCAGAACCTGAAATATATGTGCGGAAGAAATTTGTTTGTATCTGAAATAAGACAAACATAGCTGTAGATTTTAAGAGGTACAGAAAGAAACGGTGCTTCATCCAGAGGATTTTCATATTTAGGCCTTGAAACTTGATGATGTCCCATGTGCACAAAAAATAAAAATAAAAACAACTTGTTGGTTCAGTCAAGTAGTCACGCACAAGTGCACGCAAACACACTTGTGTATGGAGAAGAAAATGCACACACACACACACTCCATCTCTCCCTTTGGAGCAGATGGCTCCACAGTCATAGCTGATGTTTCACACATCAATGAAGCACACCATGTACTCACAACTACTGAATACACACTCACTCTGTCATACACACACACAGTCATGCCATGTAAGTCACAACAACTGAAAACACACACGGAGAAAACATGCTTGCACACATGCATAACTGCTTAAACCTATTGAAACACACACACATGCATGCACAGAGTGTCCTCATTGGTGCTAATTTATATGGCGAGGAGCCATGTTGCTCAAACCTCACAATACACACACAAACAAGCAGGTTTAGAGTGTAAAAGGCTGGGAGGCAGTAGGTTACAGAGTAGCATTGTCATGGGTGTTGTTAGGCCTGATGTGAAATCGCCCATAGCACCATGTGAGAATATTGCACTATAACCCGGTGACTCAAGGACGTTATTGCTTTTACCACACATTCAGCAGCACCTGGGGGTTTAATTGGAAACACTTACCACTAAATGCAGACATCTGATAAAGAAAATAAACTAGACTGCACTTAACTAGTCTCTACTTTTAGTGCAGGATGCAACAGCTTTTTTAGCAACTGTTCTCTTCACACATCCAGTTTAGAAAGTCACCAAAACGAGGAAATTGCTCGAATATATTACCGCTGAGAGAAAATTAAATGCTCCGAAGAAATTTGATGTCAACTTTTTGTGACAATCAGAATTATTTAATCAATGTTTCTATAGCAACACAACTCTGGCCTCACTGATATTGGGAAAGGTGTGAAAAATTCCCTGACAGCTGGTGAGCCATCATGAATTAATGTCGCTCCACAGTCGTCGTGAACTGTACACACATAAATACAAACAGACACACACACACATACAATGAACAGCAGGATTCTGGGATGTACACACACTTGTTGAATGATTTTTCATTATTCCTTCTTTTTTGAATTAGGACTTTGGCCTTCACAGTGTAGATTTGAGATGAGTCGTGTTGATGGAGTAACACAGCGAAGAACAATGTGCCCAGTTATCTTTGGCAAATTCAGCTAATTAAGGTTGAGAATCAAACATTTGATTTAGGGAGTTGGAATGATTTGTTTTCCTTCAAAGAACAGAGAATAGGCTGATACCAGCATGTGGTGTGAGATGTGTGCCTAACATTTCAGGAAATAAGAAGTGAAGGAAAAATGCACGTGAAGACTTCTGAGAGGAATGTGTTGTGCTGTGGTTTGAACTGAACAAAATATATGTAAATGTTCCAGAAAGAAATGCAAAAAAGAGACACGAAACAACTGCTAGGACACAAAAATCACCACAAACAGGTGCAGAACTACTGCACAGAGATGAAAAGTGAGCCCAAAAAGGCATTAAACAACTTGATGACTGGATGTTAACTGTGTTTTGCACGTTGTGTTTTGTAATTTGAAATCACATTTGCACTTCCAGGTGACCTGGAGAACTGTGGGTGTGCTCCTGCTTCTATGCAAATATTCTTTCTTGCTTGCTGTTAATGTTTATAATGACAGCTTTCGTGCTGTTTCAGCATTGTTCTCTACCAACTAATGTGCTTTTGACTGCAGTGTTTTAATGTACATTTGATTGCACCGATCAGCTCCTTTACGTTCAATGACTCAAGCAGCTTATTTGATCAGAACCACTAAGATTTGGGGTTGTGATGAAGCAAAAAACACTGAAAAATGAAAACATCTTTGCACAAACTTGAGCCAACTGAAGATGAGTCATTAGAGTTAAAAGGAAACTGCAGACGTTCATCCATCCTACTGATGTCCTCACTCTCACTTTACACTATTTTGGCTTCAAACTCTGCTGCCCATCTCTCTCTCATTCTCTCTCTCTCATGCATCCATTTGTGCTGGCGCAAATACATCTCCCTCATTTCCCGTGCACACAGCATGTTATTTGAATTTTTAAGACGCGATCATTTCATACAATTTCATCAGACCTGCCTGCGCTAAAGAAGTTGGAGATAAAATTAGCTCGGGTATATGAGGATCCAAGGTGACTGGTGATAGTCCTGTGTTCTTGTTTGCCAATTAATTCTCTTGATATAGCTTTCTATTCCAGGATTAGGTGACAAACCGATTTGAATACACGCCTTTGAGATGCCTGTGTTTTCTTGTGTGGGTAATTAAAGAACATTTTTTTCATTGTATTGTGGTAGCAGTGGGATCTATATCTTATGATTTCTGAGCCTAATATTATTATAAAAGTCTGAAAGCTCCAACTTGTTAAAAGTGCAACAACAGCTTCATTAGTTTGTCATCTACAGTATTTAATGAAGCACAATAATTAATGCGTTAGAAGTGTGTGAACGTCTATTTATGACTTTCCTATGACAGTGTTTAATGAGAAATGTGGGTTAAGCAACAGTAGAGAAGTGTGAGTGAGATCCTAGCTGATATTTCAGAAAAAAAGAGTCAAACTGTTCATATGTCCTTAAAAGGTAAATACATGACTTTACTACCCACTCAACAGCATGTAATCTGATTACTTGACAGAGCTCTGTCAAAAGAGCCTTGAAACAAACCCTAAGGCCTGAATAAACACATCATAACAAGTAGAAAATCAGATGTTGTGATTGCCAGCGACTGTTTGAGTATGTCACTAATCATCAACAGCCTGATTAACGTTGCACCCAACACTCCAGAGTCCTCAGTGAGGCAAAGAGCTTCACACACTTTCCTACTATGAACAAAACCAGCTGATTCCTACTTTAAGGCTTACTCGCAGCAAACAGAAGTTCTTGTGGGTTCTTTGACCAAAACAAATATAGTGGCGACCAGTGTTTAAATTAACTGAGCAAGAACGTTGCTCAGAGACGTGTAACCACTGACATGGTGGTGGAGTCACATGTATTAAACCAGACCACATCTATCTGTAACCATAAGTGTAGTCACAGCTAGCCATATTATCAATCCTTATTTCTTCAGCCGGAAGATAATCCAGTTGGCATTAAGTTTACTTCAAAACTGATTTGATTAATATAAATACATGCACACCGAGGTAATAGTACACAAACTCCATACTCAAATGTGCAAAGTACTTGCCAATAAAACTACAACATGTAGAATTATCTCATATAATTCCTAATTCAAGTTGAAGTACTAGTACATGCTCCAAAACGCCAAAAAATAACAAAAGCACAAGTACTCCTCTAACAAATACTGTATTTTAAATAGAAAATGGTTAATGATTCCAGATTAATTTAAAAGGTGAAATATGTGGGAAAAAAATAAAAAAATTCTTCTTATAAATCAATAAGAAAATAAGGACAAAGCTCTGTGTTGCTATAGAGACTTTGTGTGGAATTAAAACAGCAGATGGTAAAGGTGGAGCTGATTTTAACCACTTTATGTAATGACAGCTGGTTAATCCATCATAATGCCTCAGCACTTATTACTTCATTATATTTTGTATTGAGATGCTACATGTGCAAAAAGTAGCTAAAGCTGGAAAACAAAGTACAATATTTTCCTCTGACTAAACATTAATCGTAAATACTTGTGCTAAGTACAAGTGTATCTTATTATTGTACAGTACCTACTGTAACTACAGTGTAAATGTTTTGTTGTGTAGTTTGATTCCACCAATAAATACTGACATTAGCAAACAAGCAGAGCCAGCGTTACAAATAAATGTAATTGTTGAATTTCCAGTTGTAATCCTTTACACTACGCACTACTGGTAAAGGTATCAGGACATGAAGTCAGTGTTTTTTTTTTTTGCAGGGCCGTGACTGTTTCCTAACGTTAATAGTTTATTGTTGTAGCCATGGCAACATAGGCCCCCTGACTTCAAAGTATCTTTTAATATAAACCATGATCTTGATTGACAGTAACAAACAATGTTGTAGACACACTACAGATTGCAAACCAATATCGCCACGAGACGATTCCTTTACTTTCTACTTTATGTCGTCCGTAGTGCCACTTTTCTCTAGTGTAATACAGATGCAATGCTGAAAGGAGCATCACGGTGTGTCATTCTAGTATTGTTTACGTTGGTGTTTAAGCCAAGGAAGAACAGGTGAGCGTGCACACAGTCCATACAAACGGGGTCAAGTATCTTTTGTTAATTCTCCCTCAGCGCTAAAAAAATAACACAGCTAGATTAGAAAACCATTATCCCACTTCTGTGTTAATCCATATTTGTGACCTTTTCATTACTTCTGTCCAACAATTCGAATTTTGTTTCCAGTTTAATAAAACAACCCCTTACAGAAGAGTGGAGTGCTGCTTCAGGCTCTATTGTGTATGCCATGTAGTTAATTACAGGCTCAGTCAGATGCATTGTTGTTTCACTGTGGGCCTGTCACTCCGCGAGACATATAGCCCTATCATTTTGCCTTGACGTGTCATCATAATTTATGATTTATGGTGGTTATTAAAAGTATTGACACAAATAAAAGTGAAATATGATCTAAACTGGCAAAATGATCAGACAGAACAAAGACTTTACACAGGAGTGGCAACTTTATCAGCTTCAAATTTAAATATATATTTTGTTGATTAATGCTGATCATACGTAAAGCAGCTGTGTTCCGAGGAGGTTAATTTAAAAGACTATAATAAACACAAATTAAGTGCTTCATGTCTAATAAGCCTACCGGAGTACTGCCCCTATACAGCCTCTTGATGTCTCATCTGATGCCTCTTTTTGAAGCCTGTAGGAATTCTTCATTTCATCTCTACAAGGACTTGCTGTAACTATGTTTGTCTGTGACGTTCAGTAAGAATGAAGAATGAAATACAAGGTTTTTACTGCAGTTTATGATTATGAGGGGGAAAAAAAAGTAAAGAAGCGTCTGACTCATCTGTTCGTCTCGAAATCGTCCCACACAGTTTCAGGGCTCCAGTTATTCCTCTGAAGTGTTTCTCATTCAGGTTTTTAGAAAAATGCTGTTCAGTTTTTCAATCTGTCACTAAATTGTATTTCTTAAACATCAAAATGTAATGTAGGGTTTTGGCTTCAAGAAGTGCCAAGTACACTCAGGTTTTTTATTTAATCATCTGCAACTAAATCCTGAATAAAGATTGTTTAAAGATTAAAAAGGAAAAAACACCTGACATGATGTGACCTCTAACATCCCACACTTAAAAGGTAGAAAATAAGATGCAGAGCATGTAGACGAATGGATAGAGAGCCAGAGCAGCCCCCCCCTCCCCCCCTACGTCTTTCTGCTTCCAATACTGAGTCAATTAACCTAATGGAAGTGGCAATTAATTAACTCGGCAAACACAATGATTAAGGACCTGACAATCAGTTTAGTGGGAGTGGTATATATGTAGTAATGCGGATTTAGAGGTAAAAATTTCCTTGGATCCAGAATATAAAAAATACAGCAAATTCCACTTGGACTGGATTTCTGTAAAATAAATGTAGTTAGACTCGCGTTCTCCTAGTCTGAAACCCAAACACATTTAAACTTTTCAAAATAAAAGCAAACTTAGGAGCTACAGAAAAATGGCATCAAACTTAAGGCCTTACCGTGTTTCTTTGGTTGTTGGTTCCTATCGGTCCTCTGAAGACCCCCTTGATGCTCCTCAGCTGTCCGTCACGCAGGTGGGTGGAACTGATCACAATGTAGTAGCACGCCATTGGATATATCTGTGTTTCACATATGTAAATATTTATTTGTATTAAAATCTGTCTGGACTCTGACTCTGCTTCCGCTCCTTCTTCTTCTTCTGGGTTTAACTCTCTGCTTCTCTCCTCATTGCACCGCTCCTCTCTGTTTCATAAAGTAGAGGAATGATGGATTTGGAAAAAAAGAGAGAGAGAAAAGGAGGAGCGCAGTTTCTCCCCTGCTGCACTGATTTATTCTCTCTCTTCTTGAAGTTTTTGCCGGCGACTTTCTGACTCTGTCTCCTCTCTGCTCATCTCCCCTCAGCTTCTGTCTCTTCTTTAATATTTCACCCTCTGCTCCCTCTGTTTCTCCACTCCTCTCCTCTTGTCTTTCTCTAAATGTTCTTTTTTTAAATTTGCCTCCTGCTAGATGCCTCAGTCTCCCTTAAATATTTCTCTTTAGGTCTTTTTCTCTCAAGATGTTTTGCTCCCATCTTTCATTCATCAATCTTTCCCTGTCATTCAATCTCTCTTTATTTCTTGCCGAGTCTGAATTTCTTCCTGAAATCTCAGACGCTCATTGATCAGTCTTGCAGTTCCCCTAACTATCTCCCGTCCGCTGCGTCCCTCTTTCCACTTCAACCCCCTTTTGTTTTTCGTCTCTCTTTGTCTCCATATCTTTCTAAGTGAAATGGAGGGATACTTTTTCTATCCTCTTACTATCTCCCCATCTCCTGTCCCTCTTTGTTTCTCTCTGTCCGTCTCTGCCTCCTTGTTAGTGCTGAGGAAAGTACTCAGTCTTCTCCTCCCTCTGTGAGAGCAGGCGTGCTGCTTCCTCTCAGATGCTCCTCTCTTCTGCTGAGCTGCATGCGTTTGCTCTCCTCCCTCCCTCAGTCTGCCTCTCTCTGCTGATCTCTTGCTCTGTGGCCAGCAGAGTGGTTTGCTCCTCAGTTACCCGCGGTTACCATCTGCCCTTTTAACGCGTGGAGTGCTGACGCTTGCTCTCTCCTCCCTCCCTCTCCATCTCCATGCTTTCCCCTCCCTCCCTCACATTTCTCTCTGCCTCTTTCTTCTCGCTTTAATCATCTCCTTCTCTCCCTCCTTCTGTAGTTCTCTCAAGCCAAAGGAGACAAGCTCCACCTACTGGTAAGCAGGAAACACACATTTAAAAGAATGTGGGAAAAGAGGTTAAAAAAGTGAGAGTGAAACAACAAGATCTGTTCTTAAAATCTATGCCCAAAAACTGCATTTTCTTTAACAGATAACATGGAGCCAGTAGTGATTCAGTACTTGTGATGGTTTAGATGCAACTCGAAATGTTAAAGACATTACATTTTCTATGATTAACATCTCTACTTTGGTTTCCAAGATGATCACGATCAGCTCTCACCAGCATTTCTCCACTTTCCCCCTTTGGGCTCCTTTTGAATCTATTGAGCTCTGCAGGGGGCTCACGGCTGCAAAGCCAGGTCTCATTAATAGAGTGTGGCATCTGTCGCAGGCTCAGCTTTTTGAATCCATACTCAAGACTCACAATTCAACAACAAAACAACTTATTAATCCCAGAGGGAAATTGCTTTGCCTTGTTACAGCTACTCTCTGCTTTGAAACAAGGGAAAGAACCAAACCAACACAAAAGCAATAAACTTAATATAACACTTTCTTTAACAGGGCCCGTATTCTTCATGAAAAACATTATTTTTCATTTCATAAAAAAATAGTAATAGTAAAAAGTTGTAAATTTGATGAGCGACATAGAACAAAATCCTAGAGTTAATATTTCTATAGAAAACATGGAAATGGTTACTGAGACAGCGGTATTTATCAGAGGTTCCTACAACAAAAAACTAAATTCCTGATCAAGAAGCAAATGTGGGACAGTGAGTTATTTGACTTCACAGGTCCAGTTTGTGGAAATAGGGTACAAGTGTGTTTTTTTTGCTGAGTCAGTGAAGTGTTGAAGAATAAAGGCAGTTTTTTTACTGGCAAACAGAAGTGAAAAGAGTAGTTATTTCACTGTCAGGTCTGAGATCAAATAAATGAAGCACTAACTGAGCCTAGATGTTTGTGTAGCTTAAGCCTATAAGATGTTTGCTAAACCATCAACTATGCACAAACACAAAACAATTTGCAGCCAACCCCCAGTCAATCAATGTCAGTGAAGCTACTGACAGAGAAATGTGAAAGATCAGTGGCTCCAGCGAGTGAAGTTACCTGCAAAGCCTGGAGGGGGTTGGCTGCAGGGTTTTTGTAAGCACCAGTTTTCACACTTTGGGACAAACAAAGCATACACTTAAGGAGAAAGATGTCGCCTTTTTGGACTTTGAATTTATTCTTCTTCTTGTTCAACTTCAGCATCAACTGAAGGCGACTGGGATTCAGATTCATTAAGTTGCACCTTTAGTTTGTGGGTTCATTTTTAACTCCAGTTATTCCTCAGCTGTACATTATCCATTACTGCATACAGTGTTGGAGGGCTGCTGAAGCCGATCCCTGCCGTCATTAGACAGCACCAAACTCAGGCATGTTAAATTAACAAAGTAATATACTCCAAAAATTACGAATACACAATAAAATCAACTTTGTTATAGTAACAAGAGTAAATGTAAATCAATACTTTCACCCCTGTTAGCAAACTCTTATATTCACAGCTTAAAACAAGTTTCTGTGTGACCGGAAACAATCCTGTCCTTATGACTGAACTAAAAATGCAAATTCAGTGTTCCACAGAACTTATAAGTAACTGGATTTCATTTTCATGCTGATAATATGTTGACAATTAACATGAATGGCAAGTTGTAACTATGTCAATAAATCTTCCCAGTCAATGTGTTTTTGTCTATCAAAATAACCACGAATGGACATCTACATTGGTTTGACTACTGCATTTTGTTTATAGTTGTGTTTAGGTACTCGCAGCACTGTATGCTGGTAAAATAAAGATCGTGGTCGTGCTTAATAAAAAAAGGTAACAGTAACTTCTCACACATTATGTTTATTTGCTCTTAGACAAAACCACCATCTCTTTTGTTGCCTAAACTTAACGACACTGGAGTCTGAAATCGAATCGAACTCGTCTTGTACTATACACTGTGGCCACCCACCTTCACCAAACTCTTGAGCGTCTTCTTTTCCCTGAGTAAACGTAGTTGTTTTTGTTTTTTATGTATTTGAAAATAATCATCCTCTGATTATGTTAAAGAAAATCATAATGGTGTTTGTAGTTTAGCTGCACTGGGAAATATTTTTTAGGAGGTAGTGTTGCCAGAAACAAGAGAACTGATAAGACTGGACTACAACAGTCAGGTTGCAGACCAGAAAATCACAATAATAAACTGAACAATGCCATAAATTCTACAGAAGAGAAAGGTGATAAACCTCTACTGGATCATCACTACAGCCAACATTTTTTTTTATTAATTAAAGCGGCTTTAACAATGATAGAAGTAGTGTGATACAAATCAACTTTGGCTTATGCTCAACCTTCAAACTTCAAACAACCTTAAAACTGTTAAATCTCAAACCTTTGATGTAAATCTTAACCATTACAGTGGCAGAGCATGTAACATATCGATTTACAGCCACCGTCAATGTTCAGGAGGTAGTGTGCCATTTATTTCGTGAGACAGAAATTAAATGTTGTGGTGGATGAAGGTGAGTTAGTCTCATTTTGTTCAGGAGACTTGAGTTTGTAAGCCAGTACAGACCTGCAGCTAACATTTGCCTTTCAAGTGAATGTAACCGTGATCTAACCTTAAACAAGTTTTGCACTTCTGTTACAATGTCACACACAAACAGTTTGAAAAAAGCAGCAGAATCAATGCAGCCGAACCAGAGATATTGTCGTTTTTTTACCACACATTCTTCTTCCTTGTCAAATCCTGGCTCTGTGTGCTGGTGGTGGCTACTGTTGCCTTGAGCCTCTAGTCTCAAGCAGAGATGAGGAGCAGGATACACAGCTCTGGTAAGCTCGCTTCTTTTTAACTCCACACCCCCAGATTTCTTTTCCTTTTCAAACTTGTAGTCTTCAGCCCCAGCTTACATTTTATCAGACTTCACACAGCTCCTTCAGGAGCCACATAAAAGGCCTTATACTACTTTTTTCACATACGCAGTAGTACTGTAAACAGAATTTGCATTAAATCCAAGTAGCCTCTCTGCCTGTATATCTAACCACACTGTAGTGTAAGACACATGAATCATTTTGGTCATTTTCACAGTTTGCGACTGATAATCATCCTGCCATCTGTGGCACCAGATCAAAAACATTTGGGTCACTTCAGCTCTCAATGATAGGAGTTGATTAAACTCCAAAAGTGTTGCCAAGTGTTTAGTCAAGATAAATGTATATATAATAAAAAGTTTTTCCACCAGAAAAATGAAGACAAGCAATTTCATTATAATTTCCTGTGTCCAACAAATTTCATACATCATACACTGAAATGTTTTGTATAAAGCTGGTGAAATCAATGTACAATATTAATAACTTATAATAAGACATCTATTAGAGTTGTAGATAATCTATACAGCAAAATATTTTAACTGCGTTATAATTATACTCCTCTTTTGTAAGTGGGTGAGCTTTAAATGTAACATTGTAATATAAGATTGTTGTATACACTCACTGGCCACTTTATTAGGTACACCTGTACAATCTGATGCAATCCAACACAGCTCTGCCATGAATTCTACTTGTACAATGTTATAATTTCTCAAATTTAGAAGAAATTATACCATTGAAAAAGTATAAGTAAATTGTAAAGTGTACCTAATAAAGTGGGCAGTGAGTGTGTATGTTAATCACAGACCATTTGTAATTGCTACAAAGAGGCTTTGTTACCAAAATCAGAAAAGTTTTAATGTGCATGTGCCTCCTGATTGCACATCCTGGCTGGATTTCAATAAGCTGAAGTGAATCTAATGAACCTTTGTACGACCTGGAAGCTGAATACAAAAGTACAGCTTGATTTTCTTTGGTTGTTTTCAGCTTATTGTCCAGCATTGATGAGACCTAACTCTTGGTGTCCCCTCAGAGACTACACATAGCATTTGGATTCTGTCTCCATTTTACAGGTATGCTATTTTTAAATCTTCATCTGAAACAGCTACAGGAAGCAGAACTAGAACCCAGTGCTACGTTTGCTTATATCCTGGTGTTCCGCTTAGTTTCCATTCAGTAAGAAACAAATCAAATCCTTTCTTGTTTCTCACTGAATGACTCTGAATTACTACATGTGTCTCTGTGTTGGAAAGATTTTCCTTGACAGGAAATTGTCAAGACTCCCCCCAGAGTCTCTCTCTGGTTTAGTGACAAAATATTGTTGTAGAGCTTTGAGAAAATAAACTAAACAGTAAGAGGCTTATCTGATAAATATAAATCTGGGTCCCATGATCCAATATTGCAATAAGCTTAAAAACCTCCCATCTGCTTCACTAGATTAATTTTACACAAATACAAATCTAACTTATTACTCCCTGTTCAGATCTGCAGTACTTTTGGTTTATTCACTGGTTTATATAGTACTTGTGTTCAATTTGTTTTTGTTTCTATGCATCTCTACATATGCATTTTTCCTTTTTATGCCATTTAGTGGTGTTTCTCTTCCTGTATTATACATATTTTTCTATTATATTTTCAATGCAGTCGCAAGATAATGTGGGCTTGCTGATGGTTTATGGGTCCTTGCTGGGGGTTGGAGAGATAAGACGGAAATCATTATCATTAATTCGTACTAAAGTATATAATACTCTGTGTTAAATTAATCCCTGGTTTATTTAATACTGCTGTATACCACAGGAAAAGCTAACAGAACTTGCAATATTGTGGGGCAATTAATTTTTGTTGTTAGGTGGAAAAAGTAAAAAATCTGTGTTGTTGTAATCTGTAATGTTTATTGGGGGCAGATGTGTAGGAAGGGATGATTTTGGGAGTGCATGTGATTCATATAATTATGATGCTAATCAAACCATTCTGTGACCCTCTTTGGCCTATGTTAGGATTTCTCTAGTCAATTAATATTTTTTCTCCTTCAGTTTGTCAAATATTTGTATACTGCATTTTCCAAGAGTAAAAAAGTATCAAATTTCCTCAGGCAGTTTAATCACAAAAACATAATTTGAAAATGGTATAAACTATCTCCGGTTCTGCAGTTGTGCTTGTGCACATATAAGCTCACAGTGTCAGGTAGGGCTCTTAAGAAATGCCAGGAAGTCAGTACCAAAAAACTACTATTTTATTAATGCTGGTATTTATAATGTCATGCACTGTTCATTTTGTAATAGATGTTTGTGGGCATGTGATTGGTGTGTGGGATGCTTTTTTTTTTTTAAGGCTCAAATGTAATGAAAACCAACAGGGCTGATAACATTGTTCTGCTTCAGGGGAAATTATTCAACATCCTGTATCTAACCTAGCTCTCCCTGTCTGTTAATATTCTCGTACTGAGGCCTGCACAGACTGAGATGGTGGTTGGACCCCACGAGACCCTGCAGATGGGACAGCTTGTGCCATACTGTGGGCCATCACATCCAGACGGTAAAATGTCACAAAAATGTCAGGGGAAACCCAGTTGGCTTCATAGCAGATACTCTTCAGTGATACACCATTGAACAACACCAAAGAAAAGGCCAAACTCTGCACTCAAGCACTGTCACAGACTGCATATTGGCATTGTTGCCATTATTCAGACATTGGTTCAATATTTTATTTGCCTGTTTTTTTCAAGACTTGACACTGTAACAAGCAAGGTTAGAAATGTATTTCTTGGACAGTCCTGTACATTTATTGGGAAAAACGTAAGTAATATGCCCCAAATATTTAGCTGTTAACTATGAACTGCTCAATCAGTCCATGGTTTTACAGGGGTGTTAAATAATCTACAACCCTTACAGAACCATTAGGATGCACTGAATGTGCATTATTTTATTATGTTAACTTTTGTATTTAGTTTGCAAACTTTGTGAATGTTGGACAAATACTTGACAAATTAAAACACTGACCTGGTGAGGGAGCTAGATCCTGAGAGACCAATAAATGAATACCTTCAGGGCTTTGCTGATGCTTTTGAAATTGTTATGGTGTAAAATGCCCAACTGTGGGCGACTGTGGCACAGGAAGGTAGAGTGGTTGTCCACCAATCTCACAGTTGTTGGTTCAATCCCCGGCTCCTCCGGTCACATGTCGAAGTGTCCTTGAGCAAGACACTGAACCGCAAATTAGTTGCTCCCGTTGAGCGTTGGCCAGCTGCATAGCAGCTCCCCCATCGGTGTATGAATGTGTGTGTGATTGTGAGTGTGAATGGGTAAAGAAGAAGCAGTGTAAAGCGCTTTGAGTGCCAATAGGTAGAAAAGCGCTATATAAGTGCAAACCATTTACCAATCTGGTAACAGCTTTTCTAAAAAATCATGATGCATGTTTCAATGTTGAGAATTTAAATTGCACAGAATTTACAGGGGAATGGTTTAATTAATTGTATCACATGGGAAATTCCTGGAGGGATTGATTTATCTGTACCTGACGTTTCATGGCATCCATCACATAGTTTCTACATAGTACTCAGCATTTCACTCAAAACCACAAATGTGGATAAGGATAATCTGTCAGGCCAACAGACAGAGTTAGCTGGGTTAACAAAGGTTAACTTGAAAACTAGATTTTTTTTAAAACATGTACAACTTAGCAGCTGGTGATACAGTTACACTGGTAATATTTATCACTGCAGTTAATTTATGGTCCTTTTAAATTATGGTTATTTTTGACTTGTAGCATCTTAATGCTTACTCTGTGTCACTGCAGCATTTCAAATTTCAATACTCTGTAACCCTGAACATGCAATTTTTGATTAACTGTCTTCTAAATCTTGCACAGCTAATGTAATTAAGTTACATACTGCTGAGTGTGCAGAACATCTCCCTCTATGTGAATTTGACTGATAACTTCAACACGCTGGACATTAATCAATAAGAATAGTCGTGACTAAATGTTGTAAGCCCGGTGAACAACAAACACACATCGGCCCTAAAGACTTTATTTCCATTTAGGCAGTGAAGATTAAGATATGACACCTTTGTGTGCTGAGCGCTTGCAGTGTTAGTCGCTCCTCCCAGTGGTATTTGTTGATTAGCATGTGAGCCAACTGGATTCTACCTCATTATCTAACAAGTTAATTATAAGACAGTTATTTCAAGGGAGCGAGGTTCATCAACTTTGCAAACTTGTGAAATTGATAGAGACAATGCAGCACTGAGGGCAATCATTGTAATGGATGGTGTACCTGTTTGTACAGCTGAGAGAGAAATCCAGTTGAACCTTACGAATAGAGGTACATCTTTAATTAGAAAGTAATCTATACAGCAAAAAATAGAGCTTCTACAGTGAGGAAATCTAATTTCAGCACTTTAACTAGAGAATTTCACTCACTGAATGTTGTGCAGACACGTGGACTGGAGATACTAATGAGGAACAGCCCCCTACTTTTATTTTTTTGCATCTGTTTGTGGTCAGAGCTGAGCTCTTATAAACCATATGAATGGTAACTTCAGAGACTGAAGCTCATGGGTCCCTGGATATCTTGGGCCCCTGGGCCTGTGCTCCATAGTTCTGTTCCGTAATCCATCTGTGCACAGACACAGGCATAAGCACCCTCAGGTATTTGGTATATAAACATCCTTACTGGAAAAAAAAACAAAAAAACTCTTGTTTAAAACCCCATTGTACAACATTTTTACATTAAATTACAGTTTTGAAACCATTGTAATGGTACACTGACTTGACAGCATGGCCCAACTGCACAAAGAAGACACTGAAGTGGTAATACATATAACATTACCTGTGCTGTTCAGCCCGTCACCCAAGTTCCATTTTTTTTAAGATAAGCCGCAAAATATTTTGGATTGAATAGCTGTTCTGATTTTTTGTTTACACGACTGGTTGTTGACTGGAAAATTGAGTATGAATATTTCCTTAAAAATTAACCTTTTTTTAACCCCCTTTGTTTGTGGTCAGCATGCACTGTACATCAGACAGGTTGTTGTAGAAACCTGGAATTACATAACGGTGCCACCGTCACACTGCTGTAGTGTCACCTATTGATTTGAAAATAAAGAAAACTATCCAGAGTCATAGCAGGATTATATCACTCAACAACATTGCTTAGCTTCTGATGCTTTCATACCCAGTTTACGAACAGCTACAGTTTGTTAATAAATGCGCATCTGTCCATGAGAAGGATTCATACTGCGACTGGTATTTACAACAGTAAAATAAAGTGTACTCAGCAACAGTAGGGGGGATGAATAACACCACAGTACCATATTTTGCTTATTAGGCCCTAAACACAAATATTTTAAAAATAATATTTTCACAAAATTAAAGAGTTAGAGTCCTTTAAGGATTTGTAATTTCTTACGGTTTGTAGCTCTGTAGTTGTTGATAGAAGCCGGGGTTGGGGTGCATTGAGGGCCTGGCCAGCTTCACCTGACTGTAAGCTTCATCAAACGACAGCCCCTCCCTCATCATCAGGTAACCAATCACAATGGAGGAAGAACGTGACACACCAGCATTACAGTGAACCAGCACCACACCATTCTAAAGAGAGAAAGTGTGCAGGAAGACCATGAGATTAATGTTAAAGTTCTACAAGATAAGTGGTTGGATGTGTAGTTTGATGGGAGTCAAAACATGGATGAATTTCTCTCTATCTTTGGCCAGTCTGATTTTCATCGTGGCTGCTGTTAAACTGAATAAACTATGTAGAGGTCAAGGGATTTTAAATGAGAATGTGAAGTTATGTCATGCCCCGTTGCATGTTGGGGAATTGGGGTGCCATTGTGTGAGGCACATAGGGGGCCTGGTGGCTCGATGGCTAGAGCATCGACTCCCATCCCACCATGTGTCGCCCTGCAAAGTGGGCCCGAGCTTGGATAAAACAGGAGGGTTTTAGCAGGCCTTGATGGGACAAGCCGAAAGCCACTGATTATGTGAGGCACATGCTCTATTTTCCTGTGTCTGTTGTAACGGTTACGGTGGGTTACCTGCATACATTTTGCTTTGTTTGGCTAAAAAGCTGTTTGAATACTTCCAATCTGATGGAGTCTCTTCTCCAAATGAAGAAGAAATAAGGAAGGGAGAATATAAAATAAAGGAACTCAACCAAATACAACAAAAATATCTCCTGGTAATGTGGAGAGATGATTTTATGTGCATAGAAAAAAGATCCTGAAGGTTTGTATTGCCATGTCAGGCTACCGTGGCAATGCTTTTTGGAGTCACAACAGAAAATCAAAACACTGATTTGACAGGCAGGGGGATCCTCACAACATGGCGCACCTAAATAAAAACCTTACATGGCAGGATGTTTACTTCACATGGAGACCATTTTCTGCAGAAGAAATCCTATCTATGAGAAGTGTTGTTGAAATCTGTATTTTGAAAATGCACAAACAGTGCAAAGAAAATTCCATTATTGTTCAGCATACTGTAATTGTAGAAAATCAGTGATGGCACTAATGTTAATAGAGTAGTCATCTAAATTGTACAAACATTCTATTAAAGAGTGTAGTTTTCACCATGTCGGCATGACCTTACCGCTTGGTAAAATCCAAGCTTGTAGTCATTTCACTGCATTTTTCGGACAATCTGTGATTTGTGACTTTCCAAAATCTCTTACAGCAGCATTAGACAGAGCACGTAGAGCAAGTTGAGACAGAATAAAACTGTCTGGGGCTGCCTGTGTGTGTGAAAATTTTTGATATGATTAATATTAATGTTGATGTAATTATTTTACTGCCTAGAGTGCCTGGTTGGAAATAAATTTTTAAAATTCCAGCCACATCTTTAGACAATGCGTGCAGGCCCATGGCTCAGCTCTGAAGCTCAGCATATTGACACATTTGTCTCTTATTCAACATGGTGCCTCCCATCAAAGTTTTTTTTAATTTTCAATTCAATTCAACTTTCATTGGGACAGAGAGAGGGAAACAGAGGGAAGACAACTACAGGGAGGGAGGACAACTACGGTGGGTCTTACAGTGGTGAAAAATAAATGTGGGGTGAGAGGAGAGAGGGACAAGAGGAGTAAAGTAGCTCAGTGCATTGGGGTGAGTCCCTCAGCCGTCTAAGCCTATAGCAGCATGACTATAACTAACTATAAGCTTTATCAAAAAGTAAGGTTTTAAGCCTAGACCTAAAAGTAGAGAGGGTGTCTGCTTCCTGAATCTGAACTGGGAGCTGGTTTCACAGGAGAGGAGCTTGATAGCTAAAGGCTCTGCCTCCCATTCTACCTATGAAATTCTGGAAACCACAAGTAGGCCTGCATTCCGTGATCTAAGGGGTCTAGTGGGATGATATTGAACTATGAGGCCTTTTAGATATGATGGAGCCTGACCGTAAGAGCTCTATATGTAAGAAGGAGGGTTTGAAATTCTATTCTAGATTTTATGGGAACCCTAATTCCAGTCAACACTTTAGGGAGTTACTGGGACATCCTGGAAGTAGGGAATTATTGTAGTCCAACCTAGAAGTAACAAATGCATGGACTAGCTTTTCAGCATCACTTTGAGACAGGATGCTCCTAATTTTGGCAATGTTCCGTAGGTGGAAGAAGGCTGTTATAGAGATTAAGAGTAAAGATATGGTTGGACATCATATTTAAGATTAGATTTTTAGGCCCAAATACTATGACTTCAGTTTTTCTGAGTTTAGAAGTAAAACATTGTGGGACAGCCAAGCCTTTATGTCTTGATAAAAACAGTTAGTGGGTTTATTTACATTTTGGAAAAACCAATTGAATCTAATAATGCATTAAACGCAGTGTTGAGGCAGTTACTGTCAGCATCTACATGAATGTGAAAGTCACACACTATGATAACTTTAGCTATAATAAGCACTAAATCAGATAGAAAATCAGAAAATTCAGTCAAATCTCTGAATAAGGGACTGGAGGATGGTACACATCAACAAATAGAAGTGGTTTTTGAGTTTTCCAGTTTGGGTGTGAAAGGCTAAGAGTAAGGCTCTCCAATGAGTTCTAACTATTTTTAGGTCTAGGGTTTATTGGTAAGCTAGAGTGGAAGACTGCTGCTACTCCTCCACCTCGGCCTGTGCTTCTACGATAATTAATATGACTTTGAGGGGTTGACTCATTTTGACTGCAGGAAGTATATGTTAGTTTTAGTAAGACAAAAAAAAAAATTAATTGATGATCGCTTATTAACTCATTGAACAGAGATTAGGAAGAGAGAGATCTGAGACACAGTCTCTATAGGTATGTGGGAGTTGTGGGGGGGTGACGGTTGTAAGGACACTGCAGAGAGGCATGTGGGACTGGATCTCTGCATCCCAGGCTAAACTCTCGATTGTCATACTTTTGGTTGTCGATATTGTTTTGGCAAAGTTACACACCGATTTAACATTCATTTTAGTGACCTCTGATTTGCGTCAACGGGCGTCATGACTATGGCCACTGGAGTCTCTAACTTCACGTTTCTGACAGTAGAGCTACCAATTAGGAGAGTTGGTTTCACTGAGTGGGTAAAATCAATTAGGAACTTGATGAACCTCGGGCGTCTGTTTAGCATTGGATCGTCTATGAACCATCACTGAGCCGGACTGGCTTCCCCGCTGCTCAGGAACTGCCAGGGGACAGTTAACTGGGGCTATGCTAGGTCGCTCTGCACCAGCTACTGGGCCCTGACTAGCTGGATTATTTTCCATGGTGCAGAGACACAATTCCAATTCTGTGAGCCTTGCCTCCAAAGCTGCAAAAACCTAACAGTTGTTACGGATACCATTATCACTAAAGGAGGCAGAGGAAAAACTGAACATGAGAACACTGATTAAGTGAGAGAAGGAGAGAAATAGAGAAGCCATTGCTAACAGCTAACTACTAAGGTAGCTGAGCTAAGATAGGTTAAATAAAAGTGTCTCCAGTAGTAATTCTTGTGTACAGAAATCACTAATTTTAGTGAAGTAAGAACTACGATTATTCAGTGAAAAGTCCTTTAGCAGAAACCCAACAGTGTGAGGCTAATATCAAGTGGAACAGATGATATAAGCACTTTTTTGATTTTGCATTGAGGGAAAGAAGATTTGAATTGGCTGAACACACATGCAGGGCTCTGGTTGCTGTAATTGACATGTTATCAATGTCATCTGTGCTTTCCTATAAAGATATAACCCAATCAGGCAGTTCCTCTGGGTAAAATACAATCAAATGAAGCACAAACAGAGCATACACAGAATATTAGTCTGTTATAACTTTCGATCAATCAAAACTCTGCTCCTTTGTAATATTTGTGCTGGTGTCTGCAGTCAGTTATCAGGTCCTGTTTTCCTTCCTGTAGAAAAAAAACAGCAAAACAGCAAACTTCTACAGACTAAAATTGCCTGAGCGAGAAAATCCATCACAACAAACATGGAGACTTAATTTGGTTTTGTCAGTTTCTTGTTTTGCTGTTATTTCATTGCTCTCAAGTTAGAGTGTTTTCATATCAGTGCTCACATCACATTATGTTCTGCTTACAGTCAGTCTCCTGACACAAAAACACACACAGTAGAAGAAATACAAGTCTCTGCCAGGAAATAATCCTTATAACCTACAGTATGTGAAATAATTAAGGGAAAACTGTGTATGCGCAAAGAAAAATTTGACTTTCTGCATTAAATGACCCCAGCGTGGTCTCTTAATAGATGTACTGACCACCAACCTTTGCCTTTGTGCTGTGAACAAAGAACTGACTGCTGTAGATGTGTGTAAATGCATCAGAGGGAGGCAGAAGAATAGCTGTGTGTGCACACAGACATGTTTAGTTGGCTGGCAAGTATTAAAGTAGGTGTTTTTAGGCTACACGAGCCTCCTGTAAAGAAAGAAGATCTAGAAAGGTTTAAATAGATTTTATGCATTTGTATTCATAAAGGGCTGATGTGACACATTGCTTGTGTCTTTTATGTATGTCTCCAATGTGGAAGGTAATTAAGTTTACATTTACTAAAGTAGAATCCTAGGTAAAGAAAGAAAACCACTTTAAGAGTAAAACCACAGGGACTTTTACTTTCAAAGTTTTATGTATATTTGTACTTCTTGACATTATGTAGTTTGAACTTTTGTCAAGAGTTAGAGTTAAATGACATTTGACATTTGTAAAGCAATAAATGCATATTTATTGCAAAATATTGCTATTTTGTTGCTATTTTTATCTTTTTATCTTCCTGTTTGTTCTGGTGGGCCGCTGGATCAATAGAATTATTCTATTCTATGAAGTTTTTTTGCTCAGAAGAAGATTTGAGCAGCTCTTGATAAAATGAAAATAATAAAGGAATGCTTAGACACCAATAAATTATCAATAATTATAAGGGAAAAAAGTATTTGGCAAATGTGATGTCAATTCTACATCAATAATCAGCATGAAAACTAATATCTGAGCCTTAAACTAGATCTTAAATTCTATTCTATAAAGTTGACATTTTTGGTAATAAATTAGAAGCATTTTTTGAAATTTAAGACAGGAAATGAGAATTCCTAATTAAAGTTTTGCTATTTAACTGTAAATACTTTCACATGTTCAGTCTTCAGCACACGTAGATGATTACATACTAATTGCACATGTATTTACCTGTTCTCGAGCCTGATCTATGAAGGTGCTGCACTCCCCGAGATATGAAGTGATGTCGGTCTCTGGGAGGTCCAGGATCTGAAGCGTCTTATACACCAGCTGGTCTGGGAACAAGTTGATGACTCCATAGGCCACATTTAGCACATGAGACACCTGAGGAAGACAAAGACGGAGGAGAGGGGCTGTAGACATGTGCAACTCCTTGAGCAAATGACCCCTCAGCATTGACTTGTTTTAAAAGGCTGTTGAGAGATTCTGTCTGTAATATTGATGACATGACACAACCTTAATGCGACAAAGAAGGAGAGAGAGCAGAAAACAGAGTGAGAAAGGAAAAAAAGAGGGTTGACAGAGAGAGGGGGCATAAAGATTAAGAGGAAAGAGTCGAAGACAAACAGGGAGAAGGAGAATGGCAAAGAAGACAGATGTCTCCAATACATTTTGCAATATGTCTACTCTCACTTAAATTGACCTCAGATGGCTAAATTCTCTATTGTACTGATATGTTCTGCTTCTTCCTTTTTATTCCACATGTTCAAGAATAAGCCTGGTGGTATGTATTTTTTATAATGGGAACAAATCTCATTATTTGTCTGCACAAGTATTTTCAACTAAACCCTGATAGCTCCTCTGTGGTCCAAAAACCAATTAAAACACATCAGTGAACCATACTGTTGTACTGACTGACGTTTCCTCATCTCCACAAACATACACTGTAGTTTATCATGACTCATTCCCACAGATACTGTGCTGGAAATACGGACTAGATACTCACTAGGGCACCAAATATTTCTTAATCCGCAACTGAAAATAGTTCCCAGAAAATGCACTGTTTACTCATGTTTGAGTTGTTTACTGCATAAACTAAAGAAGCTAGTTTTTTATGAAAGTGTATCGGGCTCATGAAATGTCAATTCATATTTCAATTGGCAATTCAATATGCAAAGTGGCAATTCAATCCTCAATTCAGTTTGAATTCATTGGATAAACATTTTAAATGAAAGTTAAGTCAATTGGATTTCATATTGCTATGGTTCTTTGTAGTCTTTATTCAAATGGCAATTATTTTTACAATTGGCATTTCAATATGCAATGTCATGATGCAGTTTGACAATGCATTTTATACATTTAGTTTGTAAGGTGACAATTCAATCATAACTTCAGTTTGAATTATTTGTAATAATGTGTAATCAATTGCATTTCATAATTCCATGGCCTTTTGTAGTCTTTATTTAATTGCCAATTCAATTTTCAATTGACAATTCAATATGCAGTTTGGTTATGCAATTTCAAAATGCATTACTGACACAAACTCATGCGAAAATGCGAACTGAATTGCAAATTTGCAAAATGAATTTTCCAACATTTGGATTGAGGGTTAAATTGCCACTTTTCATAATAATTTGCCATTTGCAAATGAATTTTCAAAATACATGACCAAACCACATATTGATTTGCCAATTGAAATATGAATTGCCATTTCAGTTATGAGCCTATGCGTTACCATAGTTTTTGAAGAAAATGACTCATCTTTCATTAAAGACTAAAGTATAAAAATTGGGCCTGATCAAAGATCTTCCAGAACCAATAGGCTCGATGCTAATGGTAAATGGCAATTGGAACAAGAAGAACTTTCTTCAGGTTTTCCCTGACCAGATTGTAAAAAGGCAATTTAAAGTACATTAAAATGGCACACATCATATTTATCCATCCATTATCTTTAACCACTTATCCTATTTGGGTCTTGGGGTAGTGGAGGCTATCCCAGCAGTCAAAGAGCAAGAGGTGGGGTCCACCTTGGACAGGTCTCCAGTCTGTCTTAGGATCAACACAGAGAGACATACACACACAGACAACCATTCGCACTCACATTCATACCTACAGGCAACTTAAAATCACTAATTAATCTAACATGCATGTCTTTGGACTGTACAAGGAAACCGGAGAATGCCAGGGGTGCATCCACTAATCAAGTTATAAAGTGATTACTCAAAAAAAAAAATTAGGTTATTTACATCCACCCCTTGGAATACAAATAAGGTGACCAACATAAAGTAGATAATACTTTCTTTGTTTTTTAGATTCAAGAAGCTAAATCCAACAGAGTGATAAATGCAGCTAAGTTCAGGCAGCCAGAAAGCGAACTGGATGTATCCTCGACTGTTAAGCATGTCAGTCCTTGCAGAAATGTGTATGTAATGTGTTTAATTTGTGGAAGAGCCAAGCTCAGACTGAGAAATAAAAGAATTGATTTAACTGAGAGGTACTGGGTCAAAATACCCCATGAACCCTGTGAAAATAACAAAGGCCAAATGAGAAAAAGCCCAAATTGCACTTTATGAGGATGTTAATTGACTCATTGTGGATTGCACCTCCTGATTTTCCCAATAACTACACCTTTAGCTGATACACACTGTTAGAGCATTTTACTATGACAGGACAGTAAATGTGTTTTACATGGTAGAACTGATTGATATAAGTGCCTATGAGACCTGCTTTCAAAACTTCTGGGCTTTAACAACCAGCAAACTCCAGGTTCGCTTGGTTATTAGACAGTTAAGGTTTTACTCCCAGATACAGGAAGTGAAGGTATTTGAAATCTCTCCAATTTATCATCCTAAGACTGCACAGGCAGCAATATGCTCATGCCTGGGAGCAGCCACTGCAGAGAGGGGTAGTCACATTCTCTGAGGTGTAGGAGCAGCGCTGAAACGTACTGTAATCATTTACTCCCTCTACTGAGCTGAACTGTCACTGCATGAGTCATGAAGCTCCTACGGCTACTGGCCAAACTGCATGGATGCCGGTAATCTAATGTTACTACACATGTGATCACAACAAAGCAAAGGCACTTTGGATTTACTGATCAATCTGCACTAACCTTATATCTCTGCAGTGTGTCAATGTCGTGGACTGCATCCTGAGAGGCTGAAAGGGTAGAAACGGCTTAATGAGAACAAAATGATGAAATTACACTTTTTCACAGGAATATTCACTGCCATCTCACTTGTTATTGTTATTTTAAGTGATTCCAAAGTCTCCACTTAATTAGTCTATAAAGTATCATTAATGTTACACCAATGAAACAAGAATGACAATTGGTTAAACAACTGATTAGAACAGAAGCAAGTAACTTATCACCAGAAAATTAATCAGCAACAAATTTGATAATTAATTAATCTTTTAAACCATTCGTTTAACCAAAATGTCAAAGCTCATGTGTTCCAGCTTCTAAAGTGATGGGGCAATTGTTTTTTATTATTATCATTCATATTATTATAAGTTGAATAGCTTTGTATGTCACACAATCGATCATACAAAAAGCGATCTGAACACGTTTTAAAAATCTGAATACTACTTTGAAAAACCCATATTCCTAAAGAAGAAATAAACCAGCGAACAATCAGTGTCCCTAAATGGAGCAAACTTATCTGTAATAAATACAGAATTGTAAAAAAAAAAATCAGTCAAGGCAATAATGTAAAACTTTATACAAGCTGCAGGATATCAGCATCTTTTTCCCTTAGTAAGAAAACATTTAGACAGAAAAGCCTATCGGAACAGCTGCAGCACCAAGGAGGGAAGATATCAGTTAGCGGAAACCAACAGTACAGTGGCTTGAAGCTACAGAAAAAGCAAGAATGGAAATCAAATAATTTGTATAGCAGCACAAGACTAGGCTTAAAAAAACTGCTGAAATAAACATTAAATATTATCTACAGCTGCAGAGAAGGAATCTTATGATTCATGACAACAGTCTCCATAAGAGCAAAAGTTTGGATGACTGATGCAGCAAAGGAAGCAGGTAATCACTGAACAAGATTATTCTATATGAGAATAGCAGTGGTCATCTTAAATAGCAGGAGGTGAATAATATATTTGGAAGGGACATTTGGGCAGGAAACCGAAAATTATGCAAGTGCTTTCTCCAGATTTCCACAGTGGATACTGAGTGCAGCAGCCTTCAAAGGAGCTTGATTTGCACTCTTTGCATTGGCCAAGCCACTTTCACATAATGCCAAAGTCATGATGTTGAGTAGTTAATCTAAATCCAAAGAATGGAGCATCTTTGGAAATAAGCCAGTTTCAGCCTTTATTGCCCATCAGTGGAGAAGGAAGAGATATAAGCTGACACATCTGTGAAAAGATGCTGGAGTTTCTAGGGCTTTTCTTTTTATTTAACAAGGGTATGATGTGGGACTGAAAGCCAAAAAATTATGCCAAACAAGATATTTATTTTTTCTTAAACTGACTTTTTTCTTCTTTTACTTACATTTTACAATTACATTTCATTGCTCCATACTTGATAATTGTTTTTAAACTAAAGCAGTTTTGTTCTGCAATTCAAGACTAAAACCTTTATTGACACAGGCACAGAAATCGGTGGGCTCCTATGTCAATATAGGTGCGCTGTTTAATGAAATTCTCAGCCACAGACACATCCCTGAACTGTAATAATACGCTTTATTAGGTATTTTTACATTTTGCTGTAGACCAGGTCAGTCAGTTTAATTGAATTGTTTTGTCTGTGCTGACTTGTGTTGGCCATATGTGTATGCATCAAGAAATAATAATTCACATTAGAATTTACCCAAACTGACAGCATATTATTGCAAATAAAAGAGTTCTATTATTGTATTGTGTTGTGCTAAACAAAGGTTGCACAAATCTATACACAGATTATATACATGATCACAATTGTGATGAAAGGCTCCTTGCCTGACAACATAACAGCCTGAAACCTGCTTGGACTAAAAATATAAATGTATATAAAATCTGGTGTAAAAACTGGTGTCCAATGCCAGGCTGTTAGAAAATCATAGAAACGTCATTAAGAATCATAGAAATGTCATAGAGGCATTTCTAAAAAATAGCTGAGAAGCTTAACAAGCTGGTTTACTGCAAACCTTTCAAAGCACTGATCCTGTAAGATGTCATAACAAGCTGGTAGCCAAAAGTAAAGGTGGAGCTGCTACAGAGTATTTTAGAAAATTAAAGCAGTTTCATGCTATTACAGTATGAGTCAAGCACTGTATGGAAAAGAGTCACCTCTGCTGAGCCTAACAGATGTAATTTTTTATTGATCCCTGCTGAGAAATTCTCTCTTTGATTCTCTTCTGCATTGAGGTCAAAGCGCAGCATTAACTACACAAGTGAACAGCACCTCAGAGCTGTGAGGGGATTCAATGTCAGTCTCAAGGACACCTCAGCAGGACCAATATGTGCGGACATGTGGGGGTGTCAACCTGCGTCCTCTGGCTGAAGGGTAGAACACCAGGGCTCCTGAGACGAATTCAAAATTAATGACATTGATTTATTCGTTATTAGGATTTTATTTATTTATTATTGGGAGCAGATCATGACCTAGTGCCTTTGTGCAATGGAATAATGAAGTAACTGAGCCAAAGTCAAACTAATACTGGACAGGTAAAATCTAAAACAATGATGGTTCATGACAACAGACAGGTGTAACTATTATTACAGAGCTTCTAGTGCCCGTACTAGTATCAGCAGTCATAGTGCTAACACTTTTAACAGCAATGGTGAGTATTTTAGTATTAGTACTGCAGTATACATTAGTAGCTAGAAGTAGTATAATCTACACTTTTGTCTCTTATTGTGAGACAGATGCTCCATATTTATGCTGCATTTACATCATGTTGTTTAGCCATTGTTATAAGCAGCAGCATGTATAAAAACTTGAAAGTTTCAAAATTGCTCCCAAACCTTTAACTACTGACCACTACTAGCACTTTCAGGTAGATTGAATCCATTTGATAACTAATAAAACTAACTGATAAATTTTAAAGTAGTATGCTATGTGATTTCACTCTTAAATAAAGACCATGACTCATGTAGCAAATGCAATAAAACTTAGCTTAACTTAAGTAAGCTACAGTACTTGAGTACTGTGGAAATGCTACAGCATCATTGCTGTGAGAGCTATTCCTATTGTTCCTATTCTGCCAACATGCCATGAATGCAGCATTAGTGCAGTGAGCAAATAATATTCACTGAAGAAAATATAAAAATTAATATAATCAAATGATAAGTGAATCTTTAGTTCTAGTCACTATTTTACTTTCAAACACTGTTTCAGGAAGTGCGTTTTTTTTTTTTTCACGGCAAGTCCTTGCAGTCTTTTACTCACAAATAAATGATGGAGTAGTTGGAGAATTTTTGTGTGCTTGTAGAAAGAGTTCTGTGTCTCCTACTTTTAACGTCGTAATCAAGACAAGAACTGACTTATTAGCCAAGTATGTAATTATACATGGAACGTGTCTTGCATGAATGCTTACCAAAGAGAGCAAAATAAAAATTAATTATCAAATACACAAAATGTATTGTAAATATAGTATTTACAAGTGCCAGATTAGAAATTAAATGAGGAGAATGTAACAGATATACTGTAAGTGAAGGAAGTGTTATTGATATAACCATGAAAATGGGATGCAGTATGGCCCCTGGTTAAAAATATATATATATATATATATATATATATATATATATATATATATATATATATATATATATATATATATATATATATATATATATATATATATATTTGTATATAGTGTTACCTGTTAGTAGTTTTGAATGTGACCATTGTGTTGCTTGTGGGCAGTAGGTGTATTAGCTGTGCTGGTGATAATACAGTCCAATGCACAGAAAGCCCAATTATAACATTTGTTGTAGCACTAAAAAGTACAAGTACTAACTGTACTATTAGTTGCTGTAGTATATGGCTTAAACATGGAGCTTAAATTCATAGTAAAAGAGTGCACTATCAGTAATAGTAGTAGTATTTGTTAGAAAGAGCTTTTATGATATTTATTACCCAACAGGAGAAATGGTCTTATGACACCTATTTGAAGGTCAAGACTTTTATCTTCTACAAATCCACATCCACTTCCCTCCTCCAGCTCTTCAACCTGTTCCACCTCTCCTCCATTGCTTCTCCTCTCCAGCAGCTTCCTGCCCGTCACCGTGGTAACATGCGTGCACTGTTTCTTGAGGCGGTTCTTGGAGAATCCTTGGATCTCCTGAGCCAGTGAATGCATCACTCAAGGGTTTACAGGAGTAAGCTTAAAAACAACAAAGACAATTAAAAGACATTATAACCAAGGTGATTTGTTTTTATATTAGCTAGTGTAGATTTAAATAAAATCATGAAAAACTTTTTTATATGTCACAGAGGTTAGAAACCGAAATGTCCCACATTAAATATTAGGAAAACATACTTACTGCACTACATTTATCTGTCAACTTTACAAACTAGTTACTTTACAGATTCCTATTAATAGCAAATAATTACAAATTTAATTCAAATGAATGTTTAGGTTAAATTAAGACTACTGATTGTGGGGTGATATGACCTTTTTTCATTAAAATGAGCCCAGTTAACGAACAGAAATACTCAAACAGTGGCAGCAGCATTATGCCACATTCATGCAAGTATTTCTGCTTGTTTGTTGCCTGTTAAAATGTCTTGATCAGGTGAGCCAACCCCCACACAGCTTAGAGATGACTACATCAGAGCCTAATAATAAAATCAGCCTTAGCTGCAGTATTAAATTGATGTTCAGATTAATGCACTACAATGCAAAATATGCAATTCTGAAACAGTCCACTCTGCACAGTGATTCTGCACAATTGACTCTGAGAGAAGAGAAGACGCCCAAGAATTGACCCTTGAGGCACTCCACATGTGAGAGGTTCTGTGGAGGACCGTGCAGTTCCAACACACACACCAAAGCTTCTTCCAACACGGACACAGAAGCTTCTCTCTGTTAAATAAGACCTAGACCCACTCTAAAGCACCACCGTGGATGCTCACCCAGTTATCCAAGCAAGACAGGAGAATTTGATGGTCCACTGTATTGAAGGCAGCCGTTACGTCCAACAGTACCAAAACAACACTGACCAGAGTCTGTGGCTAAAAGAACATAATTAAAAACCCTCAACAGTGCTGATTCAGTATCGTGCCGAGTTCTAAACCCAGACTGAAATACCTCAATATTGTATTGAATATTTTGCTCACCTAAGACTGATTTCAACTGGCAGTAAACAATTTTCCTTAGAAAGGAAAGGGAGTTTAGAGATTAGCGTAAAATTTTAAAATACAGAAGAGTCTAAGCCAGGCTTCTTAATCAGTGGTGGCACTTCCACATGCTTAAAACTCGCAGGTAAAACCCCATTTTCTAAGCTGCCATTAATAATATTGAGCACATATGGAGCCAGGCTGGGGAAGACCTCTTTAAAAAGACGAGGTGGAATTGGACCATTGGGAGATCCAGCAGGCTTCATATGACCAATTATTTCTTCCAAAAAGGACTGACTTGCGAGCTGAAACTGGTCAAAAACAGCAGAGCATGTAACAGAAATAGAAGGGTCTCAAGAGGAAGGACTAATGAGGGCCCTAGTGCTCACAACCTTATCAATAAAAAAGCTCCAGAAGTTCTAACACATTTCAGCAGAGTTCTCCAGGCAGGTTGATTGTTGGACGCTAAGGACAGCACACGAGGTTTCTGACAGTTACAGACAATAAAATGAAAAAAAAAATACTTGATTTCAGCAGCTCACACAGTTCACAGTTCTTCCCTCACTGATAACGGCTGATTTCGAACGAAATCCCGGAGCTTTATCATTACAGTTCTTGCAACGAGCTTTCAAGAAAAATCTCGGAAAGAGTCATTCATCGCTGCCCAAACCCACATATAACATTTAAGTCCTAGCTCAATAAAGAGTAGACCTATGCGAGAAGCACACCTTCAGCAGGAGTAGTGAGGGCTTGAACACACTAATGACAGCTGAATCGGAAGCTGCGTCAACAACACGAGGCGTTCAGGTACTCAGAGTAAAATAGGAAAGTCCAGCTGAGTTCGCTGAGAGTGTTGTTTGGCCCAAAGTCTAAATAATAGGCCACGACATTTAGTTTAAAAGCAGAGATTCTTTGGCATTGTCCTACTCATATTCTTAAGTCAAGTTGAATAAATAACTACATATTGTAAAATGTACTATGTGTACAAAAATAGTTCACTGAAACCGATTTAAACTATTTAAACACAGCTGAACTTAATGCTGTTACACATGTGCCATATAAATAACATTTCAGCATGAAAATTAAATATTCAGGCCTTGTTAAGTAAACTCAATGAAAGAATTGCTTTAAAGAAAACTGTTTCCTTAAAAATGTATTGGCAAGAATTATCCACCGTAAATTAGTTTTCAGTAATCAGCAACTTAGCCTTAAGCTCATAGGAATAAAAAACGTTGTGGGCTACATACACAGTGATGAAACAATACTCTTAACACAAAGAAAACATTTGTTAAAAACTAATTTCACATATGCAAATTAAACTGGAAACAACCTTTCAAAGGTGAAAAGTATACTTACTGACTTGGAATGGAGAACAAAAACAGCACAGTTGGTAAATGTGGAGATACGTTTAAGTACTTTATGTCTAGTTGATAATATCATATAAGTATTTACATCTGCAAAGTATTTATTAATTGGAGCTGTCCTCTAAATGTAAAGGAATAAAAAACTGCAGCAGGCTAGGAAAACTAAAATTAACGCGGTTCACGTTAAGGCAACGGGAGCCAGTCTCGTTGTAAAAGCAGGACACCTCCTCATCCAAAAAAAAAAAAAAGGGAAAAAAAAGAAAAACAGGCAGGGAGACGGTGGGGTGGAGTACAGGAAGCTGCTATTCCCGAATTTCTGAACATGGGAGAAATCTAATAACTACATAAATCACAGCTTCTCCTTCCCTTCCTTTTTTGCGGAGATTTGTGGCATTTTTCTTCACTGAATTGGAGGTTTAACCGAACAGCGAGAAGATGTCTCGGGGAGTGATCCAGCCCAGCCAGCAAAAACTGGCAGAAAAACTCACCATCCTCAACGACAGAGGCATCGGGATGTTGACCCGGGTTTACAATATCAAAAAGGTTCGCGCACACACAGAGTTATATCCACATTGATTGACCACATAGAGCTCCTAAGACTAAGAGCATATGTAAAATACCTGCATTCCAACGAAAATGATCGTCAGTGAGACGGTATAAATGTTAGCTAGCAATGCTGTGACTCTAACACTAGCTAGGTTTTATCTACAATAATGTTTTGTGTATTAACCACTGATTATAATGTTATTTTAAACATATAATTAGACACCAGTAGACACTTACGTTATCCCAAATGTCTCCCTTTAGCGATCCTGGATCCGGTTGTTGGCACTGCTAGCCACAAGCTGTCGGTTAGCTTGCGGTAAAGGTGCCGACTGATGTTACGGTGTAAACGGGTGTTCATCCGAATTCAATAAACACTTACTAACACTGAGAACCAGGAGTTCTTATTAAACTTGCCAAATCAAGCCCCCCTGAGGTAGAGGTGAGACAAAACTTCAGGCCTGCAGTAGTTGCTAGCTAACGCTAACGTCGGCTGGTAATGGCGGCGGCTGCTAGCTCGCCTTAGCACCGATAAGCTAGCAGTCGGGCGTCGTCTCCACTCCATCAAAACACCAAACCACAGAATCAGCTGTTCTCGGACTATTAACTCGAACTACTCCGTAACATAACTTAATGTTTTCACCCAAGATGGTGTGTAGCAACATTTAGCTTGCTGCACAGTACTAAGAGTATTAACCTATATAGTGACGTTACATGCCGCTTAGACTTGATTAATTTGACTACAATTTATCACTAAAGCCGCATTATTTGCTATTATACCAACAAATAGTCATCATAACCTGTCATAAACACTGGTATAAAGTGACTAACGTTAAGCACTATTGGGTACAGAAGTAGCAAGTTGCTTGGTACAATTATTTAAGTACTGTACCTGCATTTATTTGACAGCTCTAGGTATTAATGTTTGCTACTTTGCAGATGTAGATTGACAATACGAAATATAATTCAAGTATTACAACATTAGGCAACATTATGCATTGCCACCAGTCATTGGAGTAGTCCTTAGTGTATTATGAATTACAAGAATAATTTCTTTGCCATAATTTTTCCCTATTTTTGTTGTTGAACAAATCTGGACTACACTTACAGTTTTATGTGATTAACATAATCAAATTTAATAGTTACATGAAATACATTGTATTTTAAGTGCTGCACCTGTAATTTTGTACTTGATGTAAATATTAGAGCTTGTATTTAGTGGGCCTATTTCAACTTGAGTGAAGAATTGGTCCTTCTGCTTGCATTGGAGAACATTTTAGACAAGTAGTTTTGAGTATCAAGTTTGTGAACTTCGATGACAATTTGGTACAGTCTGGTTGAGGCCTTGTGACATATTTTAGTGTTAGTTAACATTTATTAGCAGAGCCACTAAACAGCACATTTTTAAGTGGTTTCATCTAACAGTTAAACAACAGATGGCAAAAGATGTAAAATTACATCAAACATGAGAGAAGTCGTAATATAATATTATTACAGATTTGTGTATCAGAACATTTGTTTTGCTTGTTTCCCCTCTAATCACTACACCCTTGCAAATTGGTCATTTCCTGTTGCAGGGATTAAACTACCATTAAAACTACTTTTTACTACTTTAGTTTAGTACTCTAATTTTTTCCACCATGGGCTATCAGAACATCTGTTTTTTAAGCCCATTTCAGTGTTAAAGGTGTAATTTCACCACACACTATAAAAATACAATATAAAAAACTGAATAACAACTGACCAGTTCAGTTCTAACTGTATTGCTCAAGTATTAGATAAGTGGTTTGTCTGTGTAGGAGTAAAGAACTAGTGGATCTGTTTGTGTGAGAAAAGTCATTGTGGGTATAGGCAAAAGGTCTTAGGACTACAGAGTAGAAGTTAAACTGATGTTCAGCAGTTTTTAAATATCAGGAGTTGTGTTAGTGTATTATTTTGAGATAATTATATTTAAGATATCAGTTAGAAATGAGCCAAAAAAGGTTAACATTCTACTATTGTGAACACACATGTCCGTATTTTTATTCACTGTGGAAGTTAGGAGACAGGATGAGCACTTTGGCTCAATCACAACGATGTTGCTGCTGATTACACTTCTTTATACACCCACCCTTTCCTTCTTCCTTCCTTGCTTTTACTTTCTGTCTCTCATATCATCTTCATATCTTTCCTGATCTTCCTCAGCATATCCACCCTAAATTCCTGTTAATTTATTTTTTATGCATTATTTTACCTTTTTGATAGTATAACTATAAAACATTGAATCCCAAAGTTAGAAATCTGTGGATCATTTAGTTACCCTCATTATCAATTTGGAAACAAATTTAATCTTGGAATTATGACAAAATGTCCTTGCTAAAAGACTAACAAAGCTGTCTCTAACATATAATTAATGGAGCAGTTTTATTGAATTTCTTATTGGAAACACAAGTGATAAACTTGATTGTACGTTTTCTACCTTTGGGAGAGAGTAAATCATGCTCACTAATTGTGTCATGTATGATCACATTAGTGTCGTTTTTCCATTTTAACACTCACCATACATCATTGACTAGCTACATAAACTCTTAATGTTCCTAACAGTTACCTTTAATTAATCTTGGCATCAACATTTTTATTTGCTGTGCTTATCTGTTAGACAGTGTAAATTCCAGCATACTTTTTATTGCACACAATACTTGAAGGGTTTTTATTTACATTGACCTTGCTTCCATTCAGGAAACCCTCATTGTCTTTCAGGCTACTGTTCAGATAAAATATAAGTTGTTAGATTTATCTTGACTGCTAAAACCGGATAGTCTCTGTCTGTAAGGAGAAACATAGCTAAAGCAGCTAGAGAGGGTGTTTTTAAATGTCAGTTGCATTGTAGCATTGGCAGTATCCTTGAATACCTGTAAATCATAATGCAGCTTGCTGTAATAGCTGTGAAGCAGACACTGTTCTTGCTCATTAAATGAAGTCTTTCTTGAAGCTTGATGAAATGCCACATTAATTTTTAGGCTGGTCTTCTTTACAGGGATTGCATGGGTATTAAATTGCCTCAGAGTTAATTTAAAGTAAAGAAACAATACTATGCAGTGGATACAACACCGGAGAATTGAAACAGTGTCTTTCAGAGTGTATGTATGGGAGCCTGTTATGCTTTACAGTTTATAGTACCCAGTGAGAAACAAGATTTGGGAAGAAAATCCCCACACACAAATTTGCTTTTCCGGAACATATTGACAGATTGAATGGATTTTGAGGGGCATTTAAAAAAAAATGATTTGAATTATATCAACTAAACAAATGAATTTGCATTGTGAGTAGGTAAGATATACCACTAATATGTCTTTTAAAGTAAAATGCAGTTTACCACTAATTGATCTTCTTCTGTCAGACCTGCTCAGTGTGCCCAGAGATTTGACAACCAGCTTAGTCTGGTTTTTCCTACAATACTGCTTTTGTGAGCTTTATTCTGCATTGGTACTGTGACAGTTTTCTGATCAACAAAATTTGCCCTATTTTTGTTGACCAGAATACTGAGAAGTGTAGTGTTATAATATTACATGTCATGTGCCAAAGGGAACAGTAGCTGCAGCCATACACAAATGATTACCTATTAGAAAAAATACATGTTGACATTTAGTCAAGGGCACTCATGATTACTTGGGGTATTTTTAAACGCTAATTTTTAATTTCAGGAGCATTTTATGATCTCTTTTGGGCAAATTTCCCACTATCTCCATAAATCTCTCATTGTCTGAACGACATCCCCTGAGAAAAAAATGCAGTATAAACTAAATTCCATCAGAGTTGTTGGCACAGTCAATAAGTTGTTTGTTCTTCCTATTTAAAAAGACAAAACTTGGCGTCAGTGACTTGGATCAGTTGTGCCTTTGTGGTCTGTGAGTATGCAAGTTTTCTTTTCAAAGTGAAGACTACACCAGGTGCTTATTCCCTTCTGGTTGACAGCGAAAGAACCTGTTGGGGTGTTTGTTTTGGATGAAAACCTGCAAACTCTCCATGGCTTTACAGCACATCTGTGGTTTACATGGTAGTTGACTTCTAAATGTGGCTGAAATGTTTACTAAAGAATTCCCTTTTCTCATCAGTGCTCAATCAGACAGTGTGGCTGTGCATAAATGAATAAACATTAATACATAGAAATTTCTCCTATTTTTAAAAGACATAAAATGTTTATCTTTTAAATAGCAGGTTCCTGAAAATTAATCAGTGAATACATCTTGAAGGGGATCAGATGAGTAGTTTTGAATCCGAATTTTCCAAGTAATGATATTCATAAGACATTATTTGACTGGAGTATGGATTACTCATTAATTTTTCTTATTTTTCTAATTCAGTTTTTCTAAACTGCACCTATTCCTCTTTTTCCTTCATTTTCCAAGAAGAAGTTGATAACTGAAACTAATAAGAAAACTGACCAATCTGTGAATTGTAGTTAATCATGTATGTTAAGTTAACGTTTCTTTATATTAGTTATCAAATCTTCGAAAGATATATTAACACTTGAGTCATTATTACATTGGAAGTTGCCTGGGACAACTTTAATTCAGTATCAGCTGTGATGCAGTAAAGTGTATTATGTATGTATTAAGCTCATGATTTTCTATCTGAATTGCAATCTTTCTTTACAATAGCTGCACTGCAGACTACAACCTGAGTAGAAATGGACAATGAAAACAGAAATGTCTCCACTCTATTTAGCCAAATGTTAGGTTGCAGTCCTGAAGCAGTGCTTCAGGACATCAAGACATTTCTTCATGACAAGTCCTATTTATGAGAGGTTATGTTTGGCTATCACCAAACTCTGCATTCCAACTAATTTTATTCCATCTGTGAAACATTTCAGTATCAATATTATGCCCTTCTTTGCTGATAAACATAGACTAGATATGTTGAGTGGACGTTTGTGCTGCAACAGGGCATCAAACCCACCCCCAGGTTGAAAATCCATTTGCCACACAGATATTTAAGATTGGATAGTATTCCACAATTTATATAGGGTATGTTTTTGTATGATTTTATTTATTTACATATTTTTAATTTTATTTATTTTTTTTATTTCTTGTTTAATTGGGTTCCATTTATCGAGTTTTTGGACTTGGGTGGAAAATCTAAGTTTTATTTTACATACAGAAATAAAAAGGGAAAATGGGTTTGCAAACTTTCAAGTGCTGCATTTCTGCAGGTCTCCTGATTTTTAGTATGGATCTACATTGTTAGTGCTCTTTTAAGTAATCGTGTTTTTGTGAACTAGGAGACTGAGAAACTGAGACCAAATCTATAATAAAAAAGTTCATGATATTTAATCACAATGCTATAAGATGGAGCCGTGATATTTAACTCACTTGTCTGATTAGGGATATATGACTAAAGCTTTATATCCCAATAATAATATATATATATAATGATAGTTTGGGTAGGCTAATTTGTGATTACAGTTCGAATTACATACTTGACAAAAATGTACTCACTCATTTGGATAATTTTTTGCTTAAAATCTAGGTCAAAAATTTCAATTACCCATGTCACAAAATGTGGACTTGTGTAATGTGTACTTTTGTGGCTTATTTCCGAAGATTATCTTACTTCTGCATGACACGATTCTTAAGTAGAGGGTAGTCGTGTTAGGCTAATTTGGGTAGTGTGGGGAGCACAGAGGCTGCAGGCTTAGACCCTTTGTTTTGTTTTTTGTTTGTTTTCAATTGAAATGAAAAATTTGCATAATCTAATTGTTATTTATTTACATGTTTGACAGCACTTGAAGATCCAGACATCAGTAAAGTGTATAGACAAAATACACTTTGCCCACATTTCAACATTCTAAAATGATTAAATAAAAGCCGGATTTGTTTTCCCTGTGTTTTTATTTGCCCCCCAAATTTACCAAAACAAACAAGGTATAAACCAGACAATGGAACAAATATCATGGTCTGATTTGAACCATTGATTTGGACAATCATTTCACCACTTGTGAACACATCGTGACAAAGACACAAAAGCTTGTTATATTGCTCACTGCCACTTCCCCCATGGTATACACCCAGTCTGAACTACTTTTTGACCAAATTCTGCTAAAAGTGCAAACCTAGTGGTACTGGAACACAGTACAGGATTCAGCTAACCTTTGAGTGTTTGTTTCTTTGCAAAGATGAGGTAAAAGTTATTCCGCTGAGTGCAGGCTACAGCCAAGGATAAATGCATAAAGAAATAGCATGTTGCTAACATTTCCATAAAACTCTGAAATGCTGACTATAAAGATGTAGTCAAACTTCACCAATCGGCGTCCACTGCATTGTCAGGTACTACGCAGCTGCCATGGTGCAGGAAGCCAATATTGCAGCTGGTAAAAAACTGCAGGGGCCAAACTTTACTTCACACTGTTCTGTATAAGACAGTGCCTTTGCAGCCAGCTGGTTTGTCAGCCATATTATTACAGCCACTGCACACTTAAAATGGATGTGTTATTCGCAATGTGTCTGAGCACGTAGGTAGTTACTTTTTGTGTAAATTTTAAGTCAGTGTATGTTAAAACAAGCGTTTAATATGATTTTTTTGTTTTGTTTTGTTTTTTGTTTTAAATGTGCTCTCTTATGAAGAAATGACAAAATAATTAATTCATTAATTATTAATTAATTACTAATTAAAATCTAAGTTCTAAAAGAAGATACCTGTGTGAGAGCAGCTGTTTTAAGACATCTTTGTGTGTGTGTGTGTGTGTGTGTGTGTGTGTGTGTGTGTGTGTGTATGTGAGTGAGTGAGCAAATGTGTGTGAACAAGTGAGTAGACCTGTGATCCAGCAGTTTGTCTGGGTGGGCTCTTTGTTTTGATTTCTTCTCTTCTTCTCTCCGTTCCAATGCTTACCCCCTCTCCTATGCAGCAAGGACAAGTTTGGAAGGTTTGCAAAGTTTATCACCTTCCACTGACGAAACCCTTTCCCGTTCACTTTACCTCAGCTCCCTCTTCTTCCTCCTTCCCCATCCCTCCTCCTCCACTTGGCTACCTGTACTGATCTGTTGGTCCTCTCCTTTGTGCTTCACTCCTCTTCATGTTATAATCTGTAACGATGACAGTAAGGCTGGGCTCCATTCAGTCAGTTTTCCCAACCCACAAGTCAGTGAAATTCATTTACTTTTGATCCTGCATCCACACAAACATGTTTTTGTGTTAATGTTTCTCATGATTGGAAAGGGAAAAGCTTTTCCTTTTTAGTAGGCTGCAAAAGCTAAATCTACATTTGAGGCTTTATTTGTGAATACCAGATACCTAACTGGCATCTGGCACTTAAGCCTTCACCATTTTTTGGGCATATTGGTTTCAGTATTTTCTGGTAGGGAACCAGTACAATAATGCTGACAAATGCAAAAGGATGAGTAAAGATGGCACTCAGCTCTTGGCAGGTTATAGTGGTTTGGCTTTTAATTACATGAGACTGTTCATTCTTTGGAGATTTTTTTTTCTTTGTAGAAGTTAATGCCTCCTTGTTTTAAAATAACTCGAGCTGTGAGGAATGACAAACAAAAATGAATAATCTCAGATAGGACAATTTTGTTTAGCAGGGTTTACTGGGTGAAGGATCACTGAGAAGTGTGTTTTTTTTTTGTTTTTTTTTTTTTTAATAATTTATTTATTTATTATTTATTTAATCCGGTAATTAGCAGATTAAATTAGTTTTCAGAAGTTTTTTCAGATGTAGGCCCAGTGCTATCTATTTCAGGGTCCCCTGACATATGCTGATCACGGTGGGGACCCTTTATGAAGCTCAGCTGTTAATTGCAACCCTGGAGTGGAGAAACGATGGTGGAGGCAAGACTAAGGTCTGTTCTGGTATCCATGCAACAACTCCCTACCACCTCCCTGAACACTACTGATTCTCAGCTTTTCCCATGCCCTCTCCCTTTATTCACTGCACCCCTCCTTCCATCCATTCTTCCATCTGCCCCCAACCCCAGCCAGCCAGTTTATGGCACCAAATACCACCAGCACTAATGGACAATACCATGCCATATAAATGACAGAAAATGATAATGTATCTTGATGCTTTTTTTCATTGATACTAGCTAGCAAGTTCTGTTCTTCACTGCTGAAAGCAAACTAAACAGTTTAGTTAATAAGATTTGGGGATAAAACAAGACAATGTTATAGTGTGGCTATATCTACCATTACAAAAAAGTATTTTTTTTAAATGCTACTGCAATAGTAAACATGAGAATTCCTAGTGAATAATCATTTTGGAGATTTTGCATGTTTAAGCCCATTATTACAGCTCATTTATAACTTTCTGTACATTACTGCCAATCATTAACCGATGTTTTACATTTAATGTTGGTCAATGCAAAGTTGAATTTGTTTGTTTGTCAGAATCATGTCACTGTCACCTGTAATGCAGTGATGGCAGAAGGTGATTAAAAAATAAATAAATAAAATAAAAATAAAAAATTCAGATTTGTGCTTATGGAAAAATGGAGCCGGCTTCTGCCCAGCATTACATCCACTCACTGGATGACCAGAAAAACAAACTAAACATTGGTTAAATAAAGAAATAAAAACTAAGTAAATAGATTGGCTGTCTTACCCTTCTTGGGAAGGCATCAGTAGGTGCTTCAGAAATTATTAAAAATGCAGCATTAGCTCAACAAATTAGCAGATGTGTCTGCAAATTTCAGCCCCTAATTTTAATGTATTAATTGTAGACCAACCTAAAGAGTCACATTTCAGATTCAGACGTAATTTGGGCTAAAACATGTAAATCACTCATGTCCTTTTAGTCAACTAAAACACTGCCTTAACTAGACACAACAGTTTCCCAGTATGAGCTGAAGAGTAATTACATTTTCAGTGGCCATTGTAGAGACTGGTCTGTTTTGTAGGGCAAGACCTAGCGGTGTATTCAGAAGATAACCATTAGAAAAATAACAAGGCTTATGCTTTTGCAACTGCATGGTTTTCACAGTCACATCTTGAATCCTTGTTTCTCATTTAACATAGTTAAAATTCAGTCCGCCTTTCACACGCCTCAGCCGATTTTCTTTGTGCAGTAGCTGTCGAATAAACACAGTGACACTGACAATGAGCACTTATGGCTGTTGATGTTGGAAATCTGGCTAGGTGTGAGAGAAGCAGGCACAAGGAAACAAGCGGAGACTCAAGGTCCAGTCGGTGTCATTGATGGCCACTGAAATCATGTTGGTGTTTTGTGTTTCTCTGTGTCAAATATCTTAAGTGCTTGTTTTGTGTTAAGACCCTGGAGTACTGTATCAGACCATGCCCTAGCTCAGCATGCCTGTCTCTGGTGTTTCAGTAAGTGAAATAATTTCAGCCTAGAGACTAAATAAACTGAATGGGGGTTTTAGCTCAGTGGCATCTTTTATTTACATTATACTACAATTTTTTTTTTTTAAATTTATTTATTTTATTTTATTTTTAAGGGTGCACTTTTGTAGTCAAATAAACTTGCCACTGGCTGTTTACATCCTGTGTTGAATTATAGCAGATAAGTCGTGGAAGATGCTCTTCAGTATTTCTATTTAAACTTGTAGTTAAACGAGCAACATCCATAAACGTGGCTGTAATTAAACTGTGTAGTAGTTGCAGCTAGTCTGTACATGTAAAGGATAATGAAACTTTAAATCCTCAATGACTTGAAAGCTTTAGCACTAATATCTGTGGGTTTTCACGTCTGTGGCACTGACCACATCTTTTGTTAGCAGTGTCGTGACTGTACTTGTGTATTATGTATTATGTAAAAAAAACAGCTTGCGTGTACCAAAGCAGAATTTCCAGCCTGTGTTTCATCCCATTTAAATACCTGGGTTTTCAGTTACCTGCTGCGCTTGAGTAAACTAGCATGTGTTGCTGTCTCATGATTTTCATTTTGCACTGGCAGAGGCTGGAACGGTTTCAGTCCCATGCAAACTGAAATTCTGGTTTATGGTTTTGGTGCTGTTTCCAGCCTGTTGGCTCATTAGCTGTGATACCATTTTGCAGGTAGAAACATTACATTTATAGCATAGTTATGTGTTGTAGACATCATTTTGGTAACTTCATGCTACTTTATGGCTCCTTTAAATGTGTGCTTCCACTTATTACACCTAAACCTTCACCATGAGGAATTGAATCCTCAGAACCTTCTAGGATTGTTCCTCTGTGTTGGCAGCAAATAAACTTTTATACATTAACTTTGTTTATGGCACATGCATGAACTACATCTTCCTCACCATTCACTACTATACTCCCCATTATGCATGAGCGCTGTTGCTTCCAGCCAGACACAGGGCATTTAGGGAGATTCAGAACACTTAAAGAGGAATGGATAAGAATATTAAAAAGAAGAAAAAACATCTCTGCAGGTGTAGGGACATAATTAAAATATTGCTGCTCTGCAGAAAATTCAGCTAATGTAGGTGCAGATGTCAGGAGACGCACAGGAAAAAGCACTTTCTCTCTGACCACTTACCCATCTCTCCTTCCTCTGCCATTTCTCTTGAGTCATTTCTTGGTTGACCTCTCTGTGTGACCCTTTTATTTAAGCTCTCCCTTTTAATTTCTCTATCTTTTTTTTTTTCATCTGTGTCTTTGTCTCTCTCTCTCCCTTCTGTTTCATCAAGTCCCTTCTTCACTCTGCCAGTCCATCAGTCTGCCTGTCATGCACTAATCAGTGATGGCTCAGAGGCACAATTTGAATCTAAAATCCTCTTATTACCTATGATTTTCTCAGTGGTTCTCAGACTTTGTGCGTTGTGGTAGTCAAAGAACTTTCAATGATTGGCATTTGTAGGTAGTTAAAATGTGCAAAATTAAAGTATTGAATGCTTCAAATGTTTTAAAATTTTGAGTAGACCATAGTTAGTATGAGAAACAGAAAATATAACCGTATAATTTACATGTGCAATCAATGTGTCAAGGTCACTGTCTCCACTGCTCAGCAGATGAGAACCACTGATTAGTTCAGGTTCCTGTTCACTTGTTAGAACAGTTAAACCTGGTTTATCCAAACATGAAAGCCACACACATCCAGTCAGCTAAAAGTGCATACTTGTTAAAACGTGCATCTAAGCAGCTGGTTAGAGTGCACATGCACATGTTTGTGTTGTTTTTATGTCTTGCATATTCCTTTGGTCTAGAAACTTCACTAAAGGTAATGTTGACATTTCATTTGCTCAAACCCCTCTATGTGTCCAGGGCCAGGATAAACCAGATTTCACTGTAAGCACTAAATGTTTTGCTAGTGATGATCATACTTCGAACATGCCTCACCATAAAAACAGGAAATGTTAGAATATAACACGTTAATTGATTAAAAGAATCAAAAATGCTAAAACAAAGGATATCCAGCCTATGTGTCTTAGTAGCAGCAGTGTACTTATAATAAAATATTTTGATTGTGTTTCCTCACCTGTTTTTATCCTCTCCTTTCCAGGCATGTGGGGATCCTAAGGCTAAGCCCTCCTATCTCGTTGATAAGAACTTGGAGTCTGCAGTTAAATTTATAGTGAGGAAGTTCCCTGCTGTGGAGACACGAAATAATAATGTAAGTATGCCTGTATCTTTTCCTGTTGTTTGAGTTGAATTTTTCAGTTGTGAAACTATACACAATTTAATCTACAGTACCTTATTCTTGGAAAAGAATAAGGTACTGGGGAGGGTTGTGTTATGGAGGACATCTGCTGTAAAAACCCAAATCAAAATGCTGTTTTTCTTTTGTTTGTTTTGTTTTTGTTTTTTATTATAGATTATTTTTAAGGGTTATTTTCTTGATTGATTTGTTAATCTTTCTTTGGTCTATAAAATATCTAGATGCTCATCATAGTATCCTAAAGCACAAGTTGATATCATTGTACATAGTTTATTGTTTTATCTATTAAGTAGCCTCTGATTGCAGTTTTAATTAGGTTAAATAACTGTAGCTGCTAGTAAAACACTAATCAAATTACTAGTCAAGTAAGCGATAAATCATGTACTGTGTTAAATGTCAGGATTAATCACATACCCTCCACAGATTAACTAGAGCAGTTGCTTAACAGCTATTTTGTCAGACTAGCCACCCACTGAATGTTATTAAAATATAAATCACATTTCTGTTTCTTTGAGTTGTAAGTATTTGGATTTTAACTTGGTAAATAATTTCTAAACACATTACATATTAATGGTAGTATGATATTAACTCATTACCAGTTAATTTTTACTATTTTACAAAATGAACAAATCGGCATGTTGAAGTGTCCTTGAACAAGACACTGGCCTGCCGATCAATAAAGTTTCTATTATTATAGGTGATTATACTATTAATCAGTCATTGTTCATTATCCCTGCACAGACATGCTTATGATGTATAAATTAAAGCTGTCACAAAAACTATAGTGTGTGTGTGTGTGTGTGTGTGTATATGTTGAGTGAACCAAATGGAGTCATGGCTCTTTTTTATATATTTATATATATATATATATATATATATATATATATATATATATATATATATATATATATATATATATATATATATATATATATATATATATATATATATATATATATATATATATATATATATATATATATATATATAATATTATTTTTTTTTTTAAGCTTTACTTTATTTTAGCTTTACTTTGTTTTTAGCTTAGCTAATAGCTTCTTACCTATCTGTGTTTGTGTGGTCATTGAGTAATTATGTGTGTGCGTGTGTGTTGCTAACTGCTTTATTCAGTATATTGGTTCCAAAATTGTCTCATATGTTGTTTTCTGCTTTGATTCTGTGTTGTGGTTGTGTTTTGCATGCTAATCTTGGCTTATTCCGGACTTGTGCTTTTTGGTAAGTCTTTGTAACTTTTATATTTTAGTTTATGTACTATGTTTTGCAATAATGTAATTATTATTTATTTTTCATTTTTTTTGTACCTTATAGCTGTTTTGGACTGTTTTTTTTTCTTTTCTTTTCTTTGCTCTGCTTTCTCTCTTCTGCTGGTATTCATTTTATTTTCTCCTTCATACCCCGAATGACTGTGTGGCTGGTGAACTGGCTGATAGTTGGTTAGGTGGCTTGATGGCTGGCTGGCTGTTTGAATGACAAGCTGACTGCCTGCACTAAGGAGTTTTAAAGAGCCATATATTAATCTGTCAATTCATGTTACCTTTAAAAAAAACAGTTTAGTGATGGTTAACTAGTGTTTGAACCACTCTGATGACATGTTTTACTATATCATGCATTGGCATTCAAATTTTCTAAAGATTAAATATTAAAGTAAACAGTTTTTATTTATTTTTAACTTCATATCAGATAACATAGGTTTCACCTCCTTGGTGCAGCAGCAGTGTCACACACCTCTTCCAGCACTTATTTCTTACACTTCACATAACTCAGTTCTGACCTTAAATGATAAATAATCTGCTTCTGTTATTTCTGTCACATAAACAGAAATCACTCTTTGCTAGCAAGGTGACTATCTTTTTATAGCTGATTTTTTTTTTTTTTTTTTTCACAACATCAGGATTCATAGCTAAAATTTCAGCAAGCAGAGAAAGGGGGTTTGCTTTTGTCTAATTTCCCATCTTATCTGTGCCTTTTAACTCAACTTCTAGAAAAGGATAGCGCACTAAAAGATGAACCGCCTGGCTTTGCTCTTATAGTCAAGTTTTAGTCAAACGTTTGGTCAGTCATTTTTATTCTTCTTGTATGTCTTTCTCAGGACAAACACAAGCTTATTTCTACAAGCTTGTGTCGAAACAAGTGCCCATCACAGACAACACACATAACAAATATTCAAATAAAGTGAATGAAATGTTTCTCAGACTTGAACCTTATTTCAAGAATTGGTCAGTGGACTTCAATTAAGAGGGATTTGTCAGTTCAGCCTTAAAGCTGATGGCAAAAACTAATTTTAAAGCATATAAAGCTCCTGCAGAATGCAATAAAGATGTAGAGTAAATCATTTTTACTGATGTTTTAGAGTTATTGCAGGTTTTGTGACTTTGTGTACTCTGCTGGGTTTACAGCAACAGCTGGCTCAGCTGCAAAAGGAGAAGTCTGAGATTCTGAAAAACCTGGCTCTCTACTATTTCACCTTTGTAGATGTTATGGAATTCAAGGTAGGAAAATGCTCTCGCACACATACAAACAATATCCCCTTAAGCATGTTTGACTGGTGATTTTAAGGACTGTATGTGTGCAAACTCCTTTATCAACAGGACCATGTGTGTGAGCTGCTGAACACTATTGATGCATGTCAGGTCTTCTTTGATATTGTGAGTAGAAAAGCCAATTTACATATTAATGTATTTGTTCAAACATTTTCCATATGTTTTTAAGAGGGAGTCTAAAGTGTATGACATACTGTATCCTCAGACTTTGATTTATTATAACTGTGTTGTTGGTTTTGTGTTGCTCATGAACACAAGAAAAATCTAAAAAGGTTAAGGTTCTATCTAGATCTTTTTATTTTATTTTTTTTGCCATAAAATTTGCCATTTTGTCTTGTGCCAGACGGTGAACTTTGACCTCACCAGAAACTACCTGGACCTGGTGGTGACTTACACTACTCTGATGATAATACTGTCTCGCATAGAGGAGAGGAAAGCAATCATAGGACTGTACAACTATGCCCATGAGATGACACATGGAGCCAGGTGAGTGGATGTACACAGGGATGAGAGAAACTCTCTCACAAAGAATAACAAGTGTGGCTTTTTTGTATACATGCAGTATTTGGTGTAAATGGCTACAAGCATCCACTCTCAGTCAAGGTATTGTTGTTAGATAAACCACGTTAACAGATAAAAGTTGATACATAAATCCATGGTCTCTATTCTGATTCATGCTGTGCATGTAATAGTGACCGGGAGTACCCCAGGTTGGGCCAGATGATTGTGGATTATGAAAATCCCCTGAAAAAGATGATGGAGGAGTTTGTTCCACATGGAAAGGTAGGAAACCATAGTTGTGCTTATTTTAATCTACTGCATAATAGTGTACTCCAAATGAGAAGTTAACATACACATTTTCTCCTCTTGTAATTTCTCATAAAAAAAATACATTAGGACTAATTCTGCATTTTTCCTGCATTACCTTGTTTTAACCGAGACATAGATCCCACTGCAGTGCTGTATTTAGATCAGTCATTCAGAGTGAAACATGATTCTAAGAGCTGAGACATCAACTTGAACAATTGCAAATCTCAACAGTGAAATTATAGTTGTTATTTTGATAATGGTTTGTGCAAATTAAGTTTCATAAAAGGTTATCGCCCATAACAGGGAGGAAAAGTCTGGTGCTTTCCACCTTGCAATGGAGTAGAGTGATGCATGGTGGTCAACATTGACAGCCTTAAATCTAACTTCACATTCACACAAACATTTGGCTTTTCTATTACAAGCATGCCACTGAGACAGTGCTCTTTTTTATTTTCAATACAGTTCTTTTTTTTTTTTTTTTTTTTTTTTTTAGTAGTAATTTTGAAGTAACATTGGGTTGCTTATCTCCATTTTTCTCCTCCAGTCCCTCTCAGATGCATTGATAAGTCTTCAGATGGTCTATCCCAGGAGGAATCTGTCTGCTGACCAGTGGAGGAATGCCCAGCTGCTCAGTCTTATATCGGCGCCCTCCACTATGCTCA